>NW_007260479.1:1165315-1198142 GCF_000164805.1 Carlito syrichta
TAACCCTTAACTGTACCCCACAATATCATAATAAAAAATATTGATTAAAATTAAAAAAAAAGATTAGAATCTAAAAACCTGGAGATTAGTTGGATAGATATTGCAACAGACAAAGCAGACGATAAAAACATGAAGAAGATATTGACAAGAGGAAACTTTAGAAAAAAGCAGCAGATAATTTTCAAGATGTAGTGGCAAAAGAACTGACAGAATACAGCCGACAATTAGATAAGGGAAGTGAGAAATAAATGCATGAAGTAAAATTAACTTTAATATGTCTAATCTGTGAGATAAACAAGTAAAAAGGTTAATTAACAGAAAAAGTAAAAAGAAAAGGCTCACCTTTTAGCAAAATGAGTTAATTCATTTTAGAATATTGAAATTTTGTATAATGAAGTTGGTATAATGCCAGTATGAAATGTCAATGCAGAGCTTGAGAAGAGTTGAGAAGGCAGGGTAGGCTGAGGATATATATACTCAGTATTTTGGGCACAAAGCTCATCTTTGAAATCATAGGCATAATTTCTCAAAATCTTCCTGTCAGATTGAATACTTATTATTATAATCCATCATTGTGTTGATGTGTAACTTTTAGTTCACCTTATGTGTATATTTCTGAATCCTTTATGATGAATTTATATTTCATATTTATTTGTAAATTTCCCCACATGACCTGATTTAGTGATTGACACAGAGTAATCATCTGCCTCTAAATAATTTGAGTTTTGGGATATCTGATAAATAGCCTCAAATGCTTCCATATTTCTTGTGAATTTTGCAATTTCTAAATATTAAGACTATGAAATATATTACTTGACTCCTCAAAATGCAAGTAGCAGAGCAATCTATATTATATATATTATTAATATTATTTATTATATTATTATTATTATAGCAAATATGTTTCAGCATTGACTTTGGAAAAAAATATAAGTTAGATTTGTAATAAAATAAAATTCGGTTATCATCATTACTCGGGATATTTAGAAAATTTTTGCCTTCATTATTCCTCACCTAGATTATTGTGTTAGCCTCCATCTAGGCCTCCTTTTCTTTAGCCTCATTTTACATTTCCTTTTGATTCTGTAGCCAATAATCACCTTATGCGCTATGATTTGTACTCCTTCTTTAGAATGGCTTTTAAGAATTTTTTCCGGACATTTCCTTTGTGGTTATTCTGCATCAGTGCAATTTCTGTGTAACCCTAGTGTCAGAATTTACTGAACCAGATGTACAATAAGAAACAATGTTGGAAAGGTGGCTGTGTTCCAGGAGCTTATTAATATGATTATTATTTTATTATTTGGGAAAATCACTTCCCATGATTATTAATGTGCTAATGCATGTAAGCGATTTCTCCCAGAAGAGAAATCTGCCCTTTAACATTTAATATGACTTGTTTTTACCATAATCATGGCAATATTTCAAAAATGGATAAAGCATGCTCTTGCCTATTAAACAATATGTACCGAGTATAATTTAACTTTCATTTAATAACTCAGGACCATTATTACTAGCATTAGTTGACTCTAACCTCAAATTTGTCTGCATCTACTTCTTTATATCACCTTTACTACTACCATTCCAGCCCACAAAAACATCATATTTCATCTGGCTTACTCTAATATCTGATAACTTGTCTCTCAACTTCTCACACTCACTGAAGTTTGTTGTCAGAGAAGCTGGAATGATCCTTTCAAAGTTTATGTCAGATCATGTCACTTCTAGACTCAAAACACTCCAATAGCTCCCTGTTGACTCTTACAATAGCCTGCCAAGCCTTATATGACTTGGCTCCCCATTACTGCTCTCATTTCATTTCGTACTACTCTCTTTGAACACATGAATCATGTTCCCTCTGCACTAGCTGTATTATCTGCTTCTTCAGTTTCTCCTGTCCTTAGCAATTCTTCAATAAATTTAACCTCAGAGACACTCACAACCATTCAGACACATATACACATACACAGAGATACTTCTAATTTGCAGATTTTAATGTGCTACAGGCGCTAATGGCAATTTTAAAAAAATCTTGTTGAAGTGTTTCTAAAATTAGCAAGCACAAAATCTGAATGGCAGCCTGAAGGACTTTCTTTTAGAAAATTTTATAATTTTTTTTTTTTTTGAGTTGGAGTCTCACTCTACCGTCCAGACTGGAGTGAAGTGGTCACTCCCGGCCACCGCAGTCTTGACCTGCTGGGCTCTGGTGATCCTTCTGCCTCAGCCTTCCAAGTAGCTGGAACTACAGGCGCACACTACCACGCCCGGCTAATTTTTGATTTATTGTAGAGATGAGGTCTCGCCAAGTTGCCCAGGTGGGTCTCAAACCCATGGGCTCAGGCAATCCACTCACCTCAGCTTCCCAAAGGCACGGGATTACAGGCTGAGCCACTGAGACCAGCTGAAGATTTTATAATTTTTTGAAGATAATTACATGGCTTATGTTTATTGTTTTCATTTTTTAAGTGTTCTAAATATTTGGCATTATGGAAATAGTCATCTCAATATAAGTCAGCAGTGATGAAAACTGTCAATATGATGGGTAAGAAAGAAAAAAGCCTCATCTTTTGATAATTTAATTTTCTAGTTTCATTTTTATTTTAAAATAAGCAAATAGTTTAAATTCTTGAAGCATGAATTTGAAATGCATGTCCAGAAGTCCAAAGCAGTTAGCACATACTCAGTGATTTAAAAACAAAAAATAAATTTGGGAAAACAATCAGTGCTACATAGAAAACAATGAAAATGGCTTATAGTTTTTTTAATTTTAAGAATCAATCTTATTTAGAAAGATAGAAACTGAAATTTAAGACATATGAAGCTATTTAAGACAGAGAATTATAAAAAAATGGTTCTTCTCATAACAAAAACTTTCACTTCTTTCTCATATTACAATGTTAACACCAAAATTAAATTTGTTATCTTCTCTTCATCAAAACGCGAATGAAGTGCTAATGATGCTGAGTACCATAATAATTTGTTGTATGGGTTAGTGTAAGCAATATTTTTTTGCTATTCAGAATATAAGAATAATGGTAATCCCTTGTACTTACATAGTTCCAACATTCAGAGAAAAAAAACCCTAAACATAAGTGAAACATGTATTAGGAAATTCATTCAATAGCTATGAAATAAAGACTTGATAACTAAACATATCATTGATTGAACAGTCTGACAACACTGTGTCTTTTGTACTTGAGTGATTAACTTAATTAGCCTCATTTACTGCAATTCATTTAGATTGCTTTATCATGGGAAAACCCAGATGATATCTAGTGAATTGAGTCAATCAAGCATTGTATCATATCAGATGCTAAGACAGAGATAGATCTTAAAGAGCAAGACTATTTGGGTACCGAATGATCCAGTGACAAAATAAAACTTCAATAAAAATCAGGTCTCTGAAGTAAGCATACAGTGTCAGTCTATTGAGCTGTTATATCGAAACCTTATTAATACATTACTCACTTGAGAGTAATTTACAGTAAGAGGGAATGAAGTTCATCTTCTGCTCATCTAAAGAAATTCAGTACCTGAAGGGCTAAGAAAATCTCATTTTGTCAGAGTATACCTATACTGGCCAGATTTCATCACTGGAGATAGACTCCAATATTTAGAGATTATAGCCTGAGACATTTCCAAAAAATATAAGAAATAGACTCTATATCTTGCTCTTGTTTTCACACTGAAGAATTAGTATTAAGAAACAAATAGTAACAAAAATTTACTGTAGAGAAAATGATGTGGTTTCCAAAATAGAAATGACATATATCTCCCGTTGCTCCTCTTCAATCCTCCTGTCAATCAGTGTGCTGCTGAAATAATGGAAGCCTTATGGAATCCTCATTAAAATGATCCTGAATTAAGAAAATAGGCAGCATCCCCTGTCTCTCCTGTGTAGACCTTGTAGGGTGAAGGAAAAATGCTTTGAAAGCTTAATCAGGCCAGATGACATCAGATACTTCATTAAAAACTAACCAGCGCTAGTTAAGTGGGAAATTTATTTCTTCAATTGTGAATATCAAACGCAAACAAACAAAAACTCTAATTGATTTCTATATTGCTATCACCATTATCATCATTATAAGATTAATATTGGTGTGTCAGGCTATGCTGAACAATTTAACATGTATTAATTCATAACTCTTTATACTAATTCTATGAAATAATCACTGTGATTCCCATTTATAATAAAGAATCCAAGGTATTGATTCATGTAAATGGACAATTATAAATGATTCCTGAACAACTATTTAGTTAATCCCAAAACATGTAGCTAACTCATTTTATAGTATATATAAATATGGGGCCTAAATTTTATAACAGGAGTCTCTTTTTATTTATGTTCAATTTTTATTTTTATAGATTCATGGGAGACATGTGCCATTTTGTTACATTAATATATTGCTCAGTGGTGAAATCTGGGCTTCTAGGGTACTTACCTGAATAGTGACCACTGTGCCCAATAGGTAAGTTTTCAGCCCTCCCTCCCCTCCTTCTCTCTTATCTTTTGGAGTCTCCAGTGTCTATCATTCCACTCCGTGTGCCTATGTGTACCCATTGCTTAGCTCCCACTTTTAAGTGAGAACATACAGTATCTAACTTTTTGCTTCTTAGTTTTTTTCACTGAGGATAATGGCTTCCAGTTTCATCCATGTTGTTGCAAAATATATTATTTCATTTTTTATGGCTGCACAATATCCCACGGTGTAAATAAACCACATTGTCTTAATCTAATCATTCTCTGATAGACACTTAGGTTCATTCCATGACTTTGCTATTGTAAACAGTGCTGCCATAAACATACAAGTGCAGGTGTCTTCTTCATATAACAATTTATTTTCCTTTGGGTAGATGCCCCATAGTGGTATTGCTGTGTTGAATGGTAGTTCCTTTTTTATTTCATTGATAAATCTCCTTACTGTTTTCTGTAGGGGTTGTATTAATTTACATTCTCATCAACAGTATATTGAAGTTTCTTTTTTTTCACATCCTTTCCAACTGTTGTTTTTTGCTTTTTAAATTATAGTCATTGTGACTGGTGTGGGATAGAACCTCATTGTGGTTTTAATCATGTCTCCAATAATTAGTGATGTTTATTGGCCACATATATGTCTTCTCTTGTTTAATGTCTATTCATGTACTTTGCTCACTATTTAATGAGTTTTTTTTGTGTGTGTGTTGAGTTGTTTGAATTAAGAATAAAAGTATTTAATCTAGTGATTTATTATAATACATACATGGGCTTGGGGGAAAAAAAGAAATGTAAAATTTGACCGTTATTTTAGAAGGAGATAAAACAGCTATATTTTTCAAATGTAGTGTTTAATCATAAACTATTTCAGTCTTAGAAATGTTATTATTATAGTCATTTGTTGAATCAACAAATATTTATCAAATCAAACTTTCTTCTACTCCTGTGCTTAACCCTGAAGGACAGGAGGTGCAATGAAGCCAGTATTAAGCACAAGAAGATTCTTTCGCTCATAAAGTTTGCCTTTCAGATGTGCTCTTAGTAACTCATTCTGCTTCGGAGTCATTTCCAAATTACAATAATATCATATGTTTTCCCTCTTGCAAGTGAGGATTGTGTGGGTAAAAGTCATCATTGTTCTAAGGTGAGGTCACTATGACAGTGGTACAATATCCAGAATTTTATTTAAGGTTTGAGAGAAAAGATAAAGTTTTGCATTAGACAGATGTATTCCACAAGCATCAGAAGATTTTGACTGTTAAAAAAACTGTTTTGAATAATAATTCAATGCCTAACTTGAGTTGGATTGTGTTTGGGTACTAGCCTTTGAACTGCATGGAATTATTATCTACAGATCTATACTACAGATTTATAGCTATTATTGTCATACTCCAAATTTTGACTTCTAAAGTTCATTTTGTATTTATTATAATGTAATACTTAACATAGCATGTATTTTAAATAAGTATTTCTTCTTATACTTGAAGGATGTTACAAATCTACTATAGTCAGTATCAATTAATGGATCCATATATAAAAACTATATCCTGCAATGTAAGAGTGAGGATTTTATAATTACATAATTTTGTCTCTAAATATGTTCATTAATGACAACCGTGTAAAGTTTTTAGATAGTAACTACTTCACAGGTTTTAAGAAGAGCCAATAAGAGTGCAAGGTTCACCAATCTCTAAAAATTTTTACTTTTACACCTATACACAATCTTAGGGGTTGATTAAACACTCAGAAATTGATTAAAGTTTGGACAACAGAAGATGTGTAAACAAAAAAATTCTGAATAAATTACTTGTCTTTGAGGAAAGAAAGGTCTAATATTCAACATGATGCTATTTTCTCAGTACAAAAATGTATTGAAAAATCAAGAGACATAAGCAATTACAGAGAAGAATGACACTGATAATAACAATAAAATAATATCCTAGCACATTTTTTATGATTATCATGTAGTAATTTAGGGGAAATTTGGAGAAATTATCCTTTTGTAAGCATTACTAAAGATCTTTATAGAGTTGTATTTATCCACCATCTTAATTTAAAGTATATATTTATTTACTGATACAAGCTAATGAAGACTTTGGTAAAGTGTTTATTTGTGGTTTTAAAAACCTAATAGGGAATTACTATAATAAGTAACAGCACATTTTTCTGTTCAAATAATATGTAATTTTTGGTTTATACGATCCACATCTGTATATGAACTTAGTTATTTGGTGATAAATATCAAAGGTAAAATATGGAAATATTTTTATCTTAATATTTCTTTAATTTCTGTGTAGGTTTAATTATTGAACAACTTGTGACCTAATAGGGCTTTAAGACCATAATTCTCAAGGACTTTTGTTCAAAGTAGTATATACTGGGAATATAATATACCATGTGCACCAACATCATGAAAGGAAAAGCAGGATCACAGAACTCTCTCTGTGTGTCTAAAGAGAGGGAGAGAGAGAGAAGCAGGAGGAAAGGAGAGGAGAGTGAAGAGGAGAGACAAGGAGAGGGGAGGGGAGGGAAAGAAAAAATGAGAAATCCAAAAGCCCTGTCATCCAGTAGTGAGCTCTAAAGTTTTGCATAGTGTTTAAAATATGTAGATTTTCCAGTCACTTCAAAGTTAAAATAACAACAACAACAACAACAACAACAAAAACATACAAATATCCGTACAACACATACATACGTGTGTATGTTATATCCCCCACTCTTCATGATAGGTAATGATCCTTTCTCTACTCAGTGATTAAATTTCAGGTAACTAAAGTTTATCTATTAAGAAGCAGTTTCCTCCCAATTGTACTTAACAACATGAAAAATACAAATAGCATCATTTGAGTGCTACTAAATCATTCCTAAATATGTAGTTATTACCTATTCTGTGCTAAACACGCTTGTAAGTACTGATGATGCTGTTTTTTCGTTTTTTTTTTTAAACAGGTAGTTCATGCCCTCATAAAACCTCAAAACATTGTAGAAGGAAAATGCATTTACACAAAAATAAATCACAAAAAATGACTATGTTATAATTATACAACATGAAAGTGCTTTCAAAGAAAAAAATTGAGGTGAAATGAGGAATTATCACAAATAGACATAATTAATATCTGGGGAAAGAATGATAGTCAGAGACGATCTCCTGAAAGAGGTAATAATTAGATTTCTTTCCACGCAAAAAGAATAGCGTATGTAAGTCTCTAAACCTGGGGAGAACTAAGAGTAACTTGGAGTAATTAAGATCAATGTAGCTGCTTCAGAGTAATCACAGGAATGACAACATGATAGCAATAAAAAGGGACCAGATCATCAGGCACTTTGAGCTGGAAATTTTGATATGCTTTTTATGTTTTAGCCAAGATGCAATGGGAACCTGATTGAAGGCTTCTGAGTAGAAGATTAATATGGCTGATAGACATATTAAAAAGATCATCCCAAATCCTGGGGTAAATAATAGATACTTTTAAAATATATCCTGGTGATTCAACAAGTCCAAAAAGTGAATAAAAGCAAATATTCTATCATGATCACTGCAGCTAATTAATACACATTGCATGTTTATCTTCCTTTCATCTGAAAGCTCATTTGAAGTGAAATTAAAACATCTCCAAATTAGAAATTCACTATATTCAAAAGGATGGGAAAAGTAGAATCATCAAACAAGAGACTTCAATAAAATTCTGGATGCTGAAAGCAAATAAGAAATGGTAAATAATAAAATAAGGCAGCAATAGTTGGGGCTCAAGGTACACATGGAAGAAAAAATAGCAAAGAAGGGCCACAGGAGAACCCTAGAAAAAGTGAAGATAAGAATTCTATATACATTAAAATATGAGAATGGCATACAGTACATGACAGATGAATTCATTATATGTCTGTATTGGAGCCATAAAATTCCATGACCAACTCCAGTATCATCTCTTACTGACACAGAAGCTAGGCACTCAGGCAAAGAACTAAAGGGATCTTTTTGCAGCAGTTGAATACCTAGTAATAAAGTTTTGTTTTTATTTCATTCATTCCATGACAAAATTCATCATACACAATCAGCACATACATAAAGCTCTAAGCTTTTTATTGTTCCATTTTTTAAAATATAAAAGGACATCCTAGGATCAGTAAATAAATCAAAGATTTAAATTTTTAAAAAGGCTCTACAAGCAAGGATTCTCAGTCACGGCGCTATTGACATTTAGATGGCTGCATGGTAGAAGCTAGTTTCTCCTCCATCCTACTTACGATTTCGCAAATTCCATCACACGGTGCTAATGTCCCCAGGGGTTGAGAAGCACTGCTCTAGAGGAAAGAGACTGAGGAAAAAAAGATAACTTTATAATAACATTCTTCATTTAAATATTATATACACAATACATAAAGAATCTTAAAAGGGAAACAAAAAATAAAAAGCTCTTAAAAATTAAAGATACTGTTTCTCAAATGAAATTTTAAAAAATTTATGGCTTAGAAAAGTCAAGATATATACCAAAAAACAGAACAAAGAATGAAATGAGAATAAAAAAACAACTCATGAGAACCAATATACAACTAATAAAAGTTCATTAAAGAGAGAGGGGTAAAAGCTAATAAAAGGAAACTTCTCAAAAAGACAAATGTTTAAGCTGCAAAGCCTTGGCAACTGTCCAAAAGAGAAAATGACAAAAATTTTGAAAGATGCCGAGTGGGTCCTAAATTCTTCCCCAAAGAGTTTATAAACAAATTAATGCATTAGATCTGGGTCACAAACATCCTAAGCAATAAAGTACTTTGAGATAAAAGAATCTATCATCCTGCAGATCTAAAGAAAAATTATCTCAGAAGAAAGGGCAGAGTTGAAAATAAAAGCAAGAAATTGTACTCATATAGATAATTTTTAAAAGTTAAATAAAAAGTTCACTAAAATCTTGTTAATTTTATCTCATTAAACTAAACTACAGAAGCATGTAAGTAATGACTAGTGATTAGAGCAAATATTTTCTAAAGTTTTTGTACTGTTAAAGATAAAGACAACTATGTAATTTAAGTTTAGATATTTTACCTTACTGACTTAGGTATGGGAATAAAATTTCAAGCACAGCCACTAAAAATTAGAATGTAACTGCCTAATTTCTAAAATTATGATGACAAATTTGGAATGAGGAAAAAAGGGCAAGCCAAAATAAGACAAGAAGAGATAAAAGGCATATAAAATATGCAAAATGCAAAATATTTAGGTATAAAGAAATGTAAATACATCAAGAATGATGATAAATGAAAAAAATTAATAAAAAATAGATGCTTATCCTCTTTCCAAGCTATAACTAATACAGAAGAACACAGAGAAGAAGAGAATCAAAAACTAAAACAAATAGATGCCAATCAAGTAATCACCCAGAGAAAGCAGAGTTATTTATATTTATATCAAAAAATAGATTAATGTCTGATAAAATAGTCATAAATATCTAAGTACAAAATAAATCTAATTTTTGATGAGAATTTTGAAAAAAATTGTCATCATATTCTAAGGCATTAGCTTGTCTGTGTCAAATATTTGCATTTTAAAGCAGATAAAATTGTAGGATATAAAATATCTGAGCAAGAGCATGCAACATATTAGAGAAGACATATTTTACTTAAATTACACAGTTGGCCCTCCATATTTATGGTTTCCACATTTATAAATTCAACTAATCACAGATCAAAAATATTTTCAAGAAAAACAAAAAAAATAATAAAACAAAAAATATAAATAGAATGCAATACAATATAACAACTATTTACATAGTATTTACATTGCATTAGGTATAATAAGTAATCTAGAGATGGCTTAAAGTATATGGGAGAATGTACAGAGGTTTACATAAAGGACTTGAGTATCCGCCGATATTGGTATACACAAAGGTCCTATAACCAATCCCCCCATGGATACTGAGAAACAAATGTACAGTTAATATGTATTACCATGGATCATGTACTAGACAACAAAGTAAGTTTAACACAAATTATGATTGTTATCTTAGAAGTCAGTATCAAATACAAAGGAGTTAACCTCATATTTGGGGAAAATTTTTAATCCACTAATAAATTTCTCCAAATGAATCTCTCACACAACATAAAAATCTGGGCCAATATAAAGACTACATATTAAGAAAAGGTAAAGAGATTATATGAAAGAAGAAATATAAATTTAACATTTATATTAATAAGAATTAAAAGGATAAAAATAATGAGCAAAATATTTAGCTTTGGTCTGAAAAAAATCAAATCAACCTCAAAAAGATGAGAAATAACTTTATATGAGAGGATAAATGAAAACATTAGAGAGTAAAAATGCAATGGACAAGATAAACAAAAATAAAAAATTGACAATGAAAATAAAAATGAAAAAGAGTAAGATTAGGCGCAGTGGTTCATGCCTGTAATCCTAGCAGTTTGGGAGGTGGAGGCGAGAAGATTATCTGAGCCCAGGGGTAGGAAATCAGCAGGGGCAAATTGGCGAAATCTCATCTCTAAAATAAAAACAAAACAAAAAAACAAAGTAAATTACTCAGGCATGGTGGTGCACCTGTAGTTCCAGCTACTTGAAAGGCTGAGGCTGAAGACTTGTCTGACCATCAGGTCAAGGCTGTGTGGACCATGAGTGTGCCACTGCACTCCAGCCTGAGTGAGAGAGTAAGATTCCAATCATAAAGAAATTAAAAATTAAAAATAAAGAAAATTTTAAAATATTTTTAAAAATTATAAAGAATAATGAAAGAAGCAGACTTTTCTTTAGGAGTAAAAAATATATTGATACAGATATAGTTATGTAGTAAAATAAAAAATAAAATGAACACTAATATACCATTATCACAATTTATGAAGTATAATATTCCTGAATCTGGTTCAATAATTTACATCTTTTCAATTAACATTTTAGTTTCCTACACCTTTTCAAATTTCTGACTTAAAATTGTTCATAATACCTTTTAAATCCTGATCTTAAATTTCTATTTTTTCCACAATTTTGCTACTTCCCAAAAGAAAACACTTTTGAGCAATGAGAGTTATTTCTATTAATTTCTAAAATAAATTACTATTAGATTATGGTTACAAGAAGAGCTTAGCAATTTCAATTGCCTAGAAACATACAGTAACTTTTATATAAGTATGTTATCCTATAACCTATTTCTTATATAATAGTATGTCAGTATAGTCACATATCTTTACACACACATATATATATATTCCTATACAATATACACAATGCAAGAGAAGAAAAAGAATGCAGTGATATTAAAGTGACATTTCAAATGATACAGTAATTACAGATTTTAAAAATATAAATTAAACCTTGTCATACTTAACAGTCACAGTGTTATATCCTATACTTACAATAATGAGACTCTTAAAAAAATTAAGTACTTATTTCTGGTTAAATATTCAGTGATTGTTGAGTTCCATTTTTGTTCCTGTTTTTCATTTATAGATGACTTAATTTCAGAATCTGTATTTGTATTAATTAGGTAGTTTCACTAATTCCCCTACTATATTTGGCTATATTGTATGTGCTTATCTGTATATATATTTAAATATATATTAGTATATATAACTATATACATATATGTTGTATTTATTTACAACAAACTTTATGGTAAGGGACTAATAATTTTATTATTCACTTCTTAATGTCTTGGCAGTGTGAAGTTATACACCACCGGAAGTTCTATCAGAAAAAAATTACAGAATATCTCTGAATTCACTGATCTGTACTTAGTCAAAGTATACATGCAAAGGATTGGATAATAGCTATCATCCTTTGCTTGTACATAAAAATCTGAAGATTTTTTCCTTAAATAATTCTAAAACTTATGACAACTCAAAAATACAGATAATTACATGACTGAGAAAGTTGTGTAACTTTCATATAAAAACAAATGCAATGTACAAGAGTAAGCAATAATCAATAATTGTTAATTTGAAAGACAACAAAACAAAACAAGACCTTTAAGAAAAAACATGTAGGTAATCAAGTACAGATGGTCTCTAATGTAGAATGATTCATCTTATAATTTTTCAGACTTTGCCATGGTAGAAAACCCATATGCATTTTATGGATACTTTGATTTCCCATGCAAGCAATCTGTTTTGCATTCTCAGTATTTAGTAAATTACATAAGATATTTAATTCTTTATTATGAAATAGACTTTGAGTTAGATGATTTTGCCCAACTGTAGGCTAATGTAAGTGTCTGAGCGTGTTTAAGGTAGGCTGGGTTAAGATATGATGTTTCTCAGGTTAGGTGTATTAAATGTACTTCTACTTATGAGATTTTCAATTTAAGATGGATGTATTGGACCATAACTCTATTATAAGTTAAAGAGAATCTGTATTTCCCACTACATTTTTAAAGACCACATAGGGGTGAAGTGACCTATAAATCTCTGTGACTGCTTCACCCTTCTTCCTAACTTTGATTACAAACATACTTTCCCCATCAAATTAGTATTTTTCTAACTAGCAAAGAATTATTTCCCTTGTGTTTATATAAACTACAGGTGAATTTTTTGTCATATTGCTGCAAAAATAAATGTATGCCCTATATTCTATAATTTAATTTTATGTAATACATTACTATATTAGGCTGCACAAAAATGTTTGTTTAATCCTTTATAATCAGAAATTACTATAAAACAAAGATTTATCTGAAGCTCATGCTTTTATTACTAGCAATTTCTGCTACTTTTCACTTGGCTGTATTTGACATTTCCAGTGCCTTAGTTTTAAAGTTAAAAGCTGGGTATGGTAGCTTACACCTGTAATCACAGCAAAGAGGGAGGCTGAAGTGGAAGGGTTGCTTTGAGCCCAAGAGTACAAGACCGACCTGGGCAACCTTACCAAAAAAAGAAAAAGAGTTCAATACATGAGTAAGTGAATATTATATAAGTAAAAAGACTTCTGAAATTTACATTTACATTTTAAAAATGATACAAATATTTCTAGGTACATATTCGAGACCTTTTTTCAATGAAATTAATAGTTGCATATCTGTGGTGCTCTGGTGAGAGAAACAAAGTATTCAGCATGATTTCATTTGATTTGAACTTTTTAAATTGTAATTGACAAATAATAGTTGTATATATAGGTGCGATGTGGTGTTTAGATATATGCACACATCACAGAATAATTAAATCAAGCTACTCAACATATCCATCATCTCACATACTTATCATTTTTGTGATGAGAATATTTCAAATTTATTCTTAGCAGTTTTGAAGTGTACATTACTATTAACAATAGTCACCATGCTATTCAATAGATCTCAAAAACATGTCTTTTGTCCATTTGAAATTTTGTATCTTTGGACAAATAACTACCCCCAACCAGCCTTTGGTAAACATCATTCTATTCTCTACATCTATGAAATCAGTGTTTTTTAGATTTCACATATAAGAAAGATCATATAGTATTTAGCTATCTGTGCCTGGCTTATTTCATTTAGAATTATGTCCTATGGGTTCATTCTTATTGTTACAAATGGCATAATTTCCTCCTTTTTTTAAAGCTGAGTAGTGTTCCATTGTGTATGTATATCATATTTTCTTTGTCCTTTTATCCAGTGATGGACACTTCAGTTGATTCCCAGTTTTTGCCACTGTAAACAATGCTGCAATGAATTTGAGAGTGAAGATATCTTTTCCACACGCTGATCTCAATTTTGTGGATACATACCCACATGTGGGATTGCTGGGTCATAAAGGAGTTCTATTTCTTGTTTTTGAGGAGTTTCCTTATATCCTGATTTTAAAAGGCAGACACTTTTCTATGCAAAGTATAAGATATTATGAAATGCAAAGTGCAACTTTTTAGCTCCAAAGAAAGCATTTCGAGAAACACAACTGTATTTTATATCAGAACAATTACTATATCATCATTGCTTTCTAAATCGTAGTAGCTATAGTCTTGCATTCATTCATTCTTTACCATCACATATATATCACAGTCACAGACTTGCCAGCGATCTTAGTAATCATATAACATATACCTGTAGTTGAGATCTAGAAAAATGTACACTCTTGGTAGTTATTAAGAAATTGCAGTGGTTTGTATGACATATATTTTTTTGCAATCTATTTTCTATTACAATGATTTGTTTCAGGTACCTTAAAATATATTTTGAGGTATATTCAATGAATAAATGTAATAGCATATTCTATTAACAAATTTGAAGAGTCTATAAAATGACTTGTGTTCTTAAAATTTCAATGTACTAAAGCTGAATAGTAATAGTATATTTTCGATGAAATATAAACATGTTAATAGGTAAATCAATAAATTTATTAAGCAGATACTGTATTGATTTAACAAATATTTACTTAGCACTATCTCACAGACTGTAAAAAAAAAAAAATCCTAAAGATTATTTGGAAATATTGAGGGCATGTTATTTCATAGATTTGAGTGTTTTTTAAAAATTTACTGTGATTATAAGTGATTTTTTTTTTTTTAGTTGGGCACTTTAACTTAAAAACAAGTCAATAGAAGAGAATCAGTAACAGCAGAGTAAGATCAGGTGGAGTGGGAGAGAATGCATGTAGAAACTCAATTCAAATATGCTTTATTGGTGTTTCTATTAATACTATGACAAAATAGAAATGGCTCTAGGGAAACAGAATATTAAACTCTGAGTCATTTTAGTGAGATATAATATGATCCTATTTACATCAGTAGTATAATAATTTTGTGAAAAGCGCCCTCCCCCAATTGAAAATATACCATTGTACATCAATTACTCAGAAGAAATGTGTCTCTCCTGATGTCATATATGGAGATTCTGGTACCTGCAGGGGACCAATCTGCTATGGATGTCAAGAAACAATTCCACATACTTCTAGATGTTGAACCTTAGAAATTACAAACTTGTTTGATTCTCTGAGTCACTAAAGAGAAAATGAATTCATGAAGTCATGTCATATTTGATATATAAAATTGCAAATTGGATGCTGGTGTAATTTTATTTTGGAGAATTTAATAATAAATATAAACTGTGAACTTACTATATGTGAATGTAAAATACAATTAAATTTCAAAGTACATATAGCTTAGGTAAGAAAATCAAGCAGGGATATGTTATACTTTAAGGAAAATAAAATACAGAATAAAATATTTTGATATATGGAAGCTTGTAATTTGTAGGCAAATGAGTAGCAAAGATATAGTTTAAAAATGTTCAGAAAAGTTAATTTTATATTATAATTGTCATTCACTTATTTATTTGAAAATTCGACTTGATTTTCTACTTTGTTTAAGTCATTTGTTCCCATTCCCTAGAAGCAATGTTTGGTGAAGATATGGTTAGAAGATAAATTGATGTGTATAAAATCAGAATTAAAGGACTTAAATAGATACATTTTCTAGGGTTGTACTCTTCTCCTTAACATTCTTGGACAGCCTTTGCCAATATAATCCTCTGTGATTTTTTTTATTTTTTGTGATTTTTATTATTTTATCTCTAATACCATTTGTTTTTATTTAAAATTCTCAGTTGTGACATTATTTTAATGATACCAGTTTTCTTTGTTTATCCAATGAGTCAATCTTTAGTGTGACAGCACATACATAAAGTGATGTATTATGCATGACTTTGAAGGTATCATTTCTAAGAAAGAGTCAATGAAAAAACCGTTTATACCAATGTACCAGCTACATTAGCATTTAGAGCATTGGACTACAGATAAACATATATATTTTGTATATATGCATACAGATACATAAATTCAAACAGTTTACAATGAATAATGAGAGTTAATACCTACCTATAATATAAGCTAGACTATGATGTAACAGGTATGGAAACAAGTCATATGAATTTTGGTAATTTTACACTTAGACATTAGAGAATAAGTAAAAAAAGAAAGACCAACCTTTTGCAAGCTCTTCTATGGGTCTTATGTTTTGCTCGTACACTCCTCAAATATGTTTTTATCATAATCTCAACAGCTATTAGTTCTTTTGGTTAAAAAAATACTATTCAGAAGACTGATGAAAGTTCAAAGTGTTCATTTGGGTTTCTCTCAACCAACTTCACAGTTTTTTCTACTAAACTATTTTACAAATACAAGTATTAAAATATTTTACAAATGCCAGTAAAATAATTGTACACTCATCCAAGAACAGTGATTTATGATTTCCAAAACTTTTTGTGTACATCAGTTCTCATAACTCTCATAATATACACAGGAAATAGGGAATATGTAATTATAAAAGTGATGATTAATGTGAATTGTGTATCTTTCATTTTTTGAGTTGCAAGTGATTAAATTTATATTTAAGTGTTAACTAGTATTTTGGGGGATCTAAATGCACTTCTATCTATTTTGATTGTGTTTGGCATATTTTCTATCTCTACTTTTAAA
This sequence comes from Carlito syrichta, assembly GCF_000164805.1. Taxonomy (NCBI): domain Eukaryota; kingdom Metazoa; phylum Chordata; class Mammalia; order Primates; family Tarsiidae; genus Carlito; species Carlito syrichta. The sequence goes on from NW_007260479.1 coordinate 1,182,168, forward strand.
TTGAGTTCATAGCATCATTTACTTTAATTTTTAAACTTTATAGTATAATAGTTGCCTAATGTTGAAAACCAGTCTTTTCCCCTTTTGTTCAAATCCTCCTTTTTGGTTATTCTTTGTGTTTTCAAATGTATTTATCTTAATTGATAAATTAAGTTGTATCTATTGTATACAACATTTTGTTTTGAAATATGTATATACTGCAAAATGGCTATAATCGAGTTAATTAACATATGCGTTGCTTTACTTTAAGTACTTAAAGTTTTGGGGGGGTGATGAGAACACTTAAAATATATGTTCTTGCAAATTCAAGAATATAATACATGGTTATTAACTATAGTCACCATGCTGTACAATGGATTTCTTGAACTTATTTCTCCTATGTAGCAGAAATTTTATATCCTTTGACCAACATCTCTCCAAGCATCCTTCCTCCAATTAACAATAAATAAATAAATTAAGAAAAAAATAACAAGGGCTCAATCTAAACACTTCTTTACATTGAAGATAAATATTGCCTCTAAAGTATTATTTTTGAAGATATTGACATGTATATTTCACCTACAACATGTGAAATTGTTCAAATTTACCATTATTCATTGTACAGTTATGAGCATTTTTCAAGCTTCTTTTTATAATACAGGACAGATTGATAGATATGTAATAATGTTACTTGAAAAGAGTTTATGAGGTATATGGAGTCCATTTATGTTTCTAGACAATTAACGATTTGAACATGGATTAGGCCAGACAATTAAAGAGCTTGTATGAAGATTATTGGATCTTGGCAGCCTACTGATTCCTTGAGAACAGTGGTGCTATTTAACCAAAAGTTATGAGAATTTGCTCTGAGTTATTATGTTGTCTTTAATATTGACATATCTCAGTGTCATTTATATGCAAACCTACATTGAAAACATCCATTTAAATTCAAAACTTTTGAAAATACTTAGATTTCTTAAGAAAACTGTAAGTTTCTTCCCACTACCATTAAGTAACTTCCAATTTAGTATTTGATTTTCAGAATTTGGTCATCTTCTAAAGAATATCTAAAAATATCCTGCACCACAAGTAATTACTTATAAATGGAAATATACTATTTTGAAAGTTAATATGTGTTTTGTTAAAAGACAGGGTATGAAGCCGGGCTCGGTGGCTCAGCCTGTAATCCCGCACTTTGGGAGGCTGAGGTGAGTGGATTGCCTGAGCCCGCGGGTTTGAGACCCGCCTGGACAACTTGGCGAGACCTCATCTCGACAATAAATCAAAAAAGTTAGCCGCGCATGGTAGCGTCCACCTGTAGTTCCGGCTACTTGGATGGCTGAGGCAGAAGGATCGCCAGAGCCCAGCAGGTCGAGGCCGTGGTGGCCTGGAGCGGCGACTGCACTCCAGTCTGGGTGACAGAGTGAGACTCCAACTCAGAAAACAAAACAACAACAACAACAAAAAAAAAACCACAAAAAGACAGGGTATGAGCTGACATGATTAACATATGAGCAATTCAAAAAAAAATATGTTATCTTTACTGGCAGAGTGTGAAAAAATTTCATAATAATTCTACAAATCTGGCACTTTGTGAGTAGTAAAGCAGAGTACACCTTAAATATAACCATGCCCTTATAAACTAGCAATAGTGTTTTTCCCCTATTTTGCTTCAGATACCATAATACTCAGGGGCAAATGTATAGTCAAATTAACATGCTCTAAGCACCTTATGGTCTGCAGGTTGGGTCCTGATGACCCTTCATATTTGTATTCTTTCTAAAAATGTGTTTAGACTATACTTATATTTTGTTATTTTGTTGTATATAGTTCCTATAAACCACCTCAAATCCTTTGTGGAACCAGACATGCTATTAATTAATTGCTTAATTCTGTGCAGCTGCACTGTGACAGGCCCCCTGCCAGATACTGAAAATACAAAGATAAACATGACCTAATCCCTTTTTCCAAAGAGTTGAAAATCCAGCCACTGTAGCTTCCATTTTCACCACACTTTGTAATATAGCAAGCTCTTTCACGTTATCATATCTGATATATACACATGGGAAATTTTAAAAGTGCATTAGAAGTATGTTTACTCTTCCTGGTTACTGAACTGCAACAATTATTTTTTTCAATAATAGATCCACTGGGAAGAACCTACTAATGTGTGAAACTCAAATCTGAATAGCTGTGCTATTCTGAGAAAACAGCTAGAATTTTAGTGAAGTTGCCTTTTTATCCGTACCGTGCCACTGGATTTTTATTTTCATAAAGCAATTATTTCCATTATAAGCAAAATCTGAGAATCTGATAGTTATGTAGATAATGACAATTGGTCACTAGTTTTGCAGAACTTTGAAAAGACAGTGATATGACCTACGTGGAACAGACTGCTAAGATTCTAGAATCAATGATCAGAGTGAAACTTGTTACCATATTAATAAAAGCCTCAATGAAAGTATATTGTTGAATCTTTAAGTATTTAAATATTGTAAATATGAAAAAAGAACACTTGTGAGCATGATGGTGATATAATTATGTGTCTGTATATCTACATATAATTAAATAATTGTGTATTTTTAATTTCATTACACAAAACGGAAGCTATGACTCCTTACATATCTGAATGCTTCTTTTGTTTGTGGTTTATTTTTTGGCTGTGATTTGAAGATTTATTTTAAAACAAGGCTATTTACTCTATCTTTGGTTGTGTTTCATTCATCCTTTCCCCATGGGTGAAAGAGGAAGTGCTGTTTTAGTCTTTTGGGGATGGCAAAATACAGGATACCTAACAGAAAGATAATGCTGACGGCAGTTTATTAATCACATATACTCACATCCTGCAGAAGGAGGACACCACATGTTATGCAGAAATACACAGGGGCTGCACTCAAGAACGGAATGAATAAGCAAGCAAAAGCTGTGAGAGGCAGGATTTGTAGTAGTAACAAGAGGACATGGTGACCCCTGGTTTCCATGTGAGGATGCTTTTTTGAATAATTTCACAGATTGGCAGGGAAGTGAAATGCATTAGGTCGAGGATGAGATGAACTGGTCTGGCTGATAGGGAATCCAGCAGTGAGTCTTTCTGACTGGGTGAGGGACATATCAAGAAGAGCCAGAGAACTCACGGTTAGACCTTTGGGACTCTGTGAAGTTCAAGGATGTCAAGGCAGCGCGAACACTTTGAAGCCTTACACTACCTCCATAACACGAGTTCTATTTTTGAAATCCTTCTTCTATTATGAAAAAGTGCTCGAGTGACCCCAAATAGTTAAAGCAGCTTCTGAAAAAAACTAGTCCCTTTCTTTCCTCAGAGATCATGGGCTAATACATTATATAGCTGTAGAAATAAAGAAATAGTATAGAAATAATAGAAAGGTGGTTTGGAGCCTAGTCTAAATGTATTCTTGATATACTAATAATCAGTAATAAATCAGTTACAGGTATTCACAATAGGCTGCTGTTAATCTTATAATCTGCATCAAAATAAATGTAGACAAACTGTCATTCATTTAAATGAACGATAGTGTTAATTATAAAATAAAATAAAAGTTGCAAATGAATTGCCACCAGAAAAAGGTAATATAATAATTTGCCAGCCGGGTTCGGTGGCTCAGCCTGTAATCCCGCGCCTTTGGGAGGCTGAGGTGAGTGGATACCCTGAGCCCGCGGGTTCGAGAACTGCCTGAGCGGCGAGACTTCATCTCTACAATAAATCAAAAAATTGGCAGGGCGTGGTAGCGCATACCTGTAATTCTGGCTATTTGGAAGGCGGAGGCGGAAGGATCGCCAGAGCCCAGCAGGTCGAGGCTGCGGTGGCTGGGAGCGGCCACTGCACTCCAGTCTGGGCGACAGAGTGAGACTCCAGCTCAATAATAATAATAATTTGCCATTCTTAAGGTATGCTAACATATCTAATAATCTTAAATTTTTTAAATTTAAGATAAATTAGAAAATAAAAGTTGCATATGCTTATAACAATTGCTTTGCAGTGAAGTTTAGTAGGTACCTATGTGGTCTAAATCAAGCATGTAGTATAATAAATGGAACATGTAAGTTAAGGCTTATGAATGTATCTATAATTAAAATAAATTTATTATGGCATAGTCATATAATATGTATGAAGGTTAATTGAAATTATTATTTTATACTCTCCTACTTAAATATTATTTACATAAATATATAAAACATTTTTATTAAGTAAATCAAGTTTATGATTTAAATAACATACAGTATTGAATTTTTGACACTAGAAAAGTTTTAAATTTTGTTCTTTTTTTAAAAGATTCTGATTTCAAAGTAACAGTATCAAGGTCAAATATCTTTTATAGACTCATTACTGTTTATTTGACATCGAGTTCACACTTTGTTTCCCTTGATTAGATGATGTTATACAATAAACCTAGAGTATATATACTAGCTCAAATTATGAATGGGCATATTATTTATTATCTACATATTTTGCATTATTCACAACAATGCTATTTATACAGTTATTTTCTCTTCCTTAAATTATCAGGTGAAACTAACCATTTGATATACCTATGAAAACATTTAAAGATATTTTTAAAAAATAATGCCCTTGTAAATGCATATTTGTCACTACCAATTCAGATTTTAACAGTCTATTTTTGTCAGCTATTAGATAGATATCCAATTAAAATTATCTCTAATTGATGGAATAATAATAATTGGAGATATTTTAAATGATTTGTTTCTTCAAAACCATGTTATTAGCAAACTGTCATATAAAAACCTGTTGCTGGGCAAAAGTCTTCCATTTTAGGCTGTCAGACTCATTTATAAGCTTCTGCAATTATTTAACAGATAATGCTCGGTCTTGCTCTAAGAAGACTTTCATCATGCTGCATGTTAATACAGGCTTTAAGAAGGTGGGACTGGAGGAGATTGAGTGCAGCAACTCTTTGCCAGAGGTATGTGTGCTGATGCTAGTTGTAATAAGCCTAAATGGAATTTTTTTAAAAATCTCCTTTTAACATAGATTAGGAGAGCTATTTCAACATGTTTTGAATGACATTTTTGCAGATGTTGAAATCCTGTGAGCTGAACTATAATTTAGGGAAACAAGATCTTGCATCAGGTTGAATTTTGAGACATTCCATTGAGATATAACATTTGAGGTTGAGTTTTCAAGACCACCTCATAGAGGCAAAGTGTTATGTGCCATCTCCTAATGCTATTGGCATATTTTATGGCTGGTAGTGATTACTTCAGCCAGTCTTCCCTCAGCAATACCGTAACCGAAAATTTCAGCCTTAAAATACATACTATACACTTATGTCGTTGGCTTTAAAATTGTCCTTTAAACATCTTTCTTTCTCCTCCTCTCCCTTTAAGCACTCTGCTGCACTGTGATACCTATTTACTCTCTATGCTTTCTTAGAAACTACAAGGGTTAATCTTAAACTACATAAAGTTCCAGCTACAGAATTCTCCCCTTATAAGGAGAGCTTACAATGTGACCACAATTACGGTAATGCCAAACAAGGCTCCAAGAATTCTAGAGGCTAATCTTAGAGCAAATTAGCCTGAGACTTTATTTCAGCGCACTCCCACCAGAAGGGATTCACTGACAATTGATTTATAACCCAGCAACAGCCAAGACCCTCAGTTAAGTTTCCAAAGAGAAAATCACTCTAGATGTCCATGGAATCAAGGACAGGTGAACCTCACAACCCACCCACTCTCACGATGTTTTACATACAAAGTTTTCTTTTAAAAACCCTTTCCTTGGCATCTGGGTGCGGTGGCTCACACCTATAATCTCAGCACTCTGGGAGGCCTAGGTGAGAGGATTGCCTGAGTCCAGGGACTCGAGACCAGCCTGGTCAACTTGGTGAAGACTTGTCTCTACAATAAATCAAAAAATTAGCCGGGTGTGGTGGCGCATGTCTGTAGTTTCTGCTACTTGGAAAGCTGAAGTGGAAGGATCCTCCGAGCCCAGCAAGCTGAGGCTGCAGTGGCCATGAGCATGCCTCTGCACTCCAGCCTGGGTAACAGAGTGAGTCTCCAACTCAAACAAAACACAAAACAAAAGCAAAAACAAAAACCCTTTTTCTGACTGGCTCGAATTTACATATGGTACTTGAGACTTTAGTACCATCTCCTTAAGAAGCTGACTACTTGAATCAGTCTATCTTTCCCTCCTTGAACTTTCCTTCTCTTGGCTTTGAGTGTGGAGCACCTGGACCCAGGTCCGATTACAATACCATAAATTGTAAACAGGGGACTAATGATAAAATCTGGTAATCAAGCATACATTCTCAAAAGTGCTTATATCACCCCGAGGCTAAGTAATTGGTTTTGAGTTTCAGAATTTTATATACTAAATGGTTTGTGGTCCTCCAAACCACCACAGTACATAAATAGATAATACAGTATGTCTCCCACATGAAAGTTTCAAGGTAGTGGGCTAGAAAAAAATTTGCTGAAACGGCTTCTGGGTGAAAGGATGAAAACAGAAAAAAAACTTTAAAGGGTTGAGAAACAATGGTATAAATCCATTCATTTAAGTTTTGAAGCCATACACTTGGTTTACTTAACATTAACCCATCCAATAAGAGGAAAAACTTGGTTAAATTGGTAAATTTTCAAATTAAATAATAATACTAACGTGGCAGTAAATAATTATCTTCTAAATGGTGTTATAATTGTGTTTTAGCATAAGAAAACTGAGAACAATTACAGGTTTAAAATTTTAAATTACTTTAGAACAAGTAAATAATGGTGTGAGTCAAACTACAGGGTTTTTTGTTTTATGCTTTAGTTAATATATTTATTTTCAATTTCAGAAGATGGTGGAACATATGGGAACTATTAATAAATATTTTCAAATTCAAATTCGTAAAAAAAGTAGGAGTATATTAAAATAATACATTCCTTCAAATAAAAATGAGAAGAATTAAACAGTAAAATAATTTTACTTTGTAATTGTTTTAATTGCTGTCTTATACTTAATTTTGAAATTAAAATGATAATATTTGCAATTTATGGTAGTCATAGTCCTCAATACCAATTATTTTTATGCAGATATATGCTCATAAGCAAATCTTTTAAAGTAGTGAACATGTTAAACATTACAAATAGCTAATTAAATTAAATGTGATTCCAATAATGTGAAATCAATTTGAATGATATATAAAAGTCAATGATTGTGTACAGAAACCCTAAAGTCATTATAGAAAGCTATTGTAAATAAGGTTTGCTAAATTTATCCTATTTAATTAAAATCTATTATATCAAAAACTTTAAGAAAAGAGTAAGTTACTACATAAGTCTTAGACTGTGAATCTAGTATCTGTTTTATCTGTTTTAACATAGCTATTTTGTTAATTTTCTGATAAGATGTTACTCAAAAGTTTTTATTATATTTGAAATACATATGCTTGCATATTTTTTATATCAGACAATGGATTTTTAAAATTTAGGATGAGAATTTCAATCTTTGTCTTATTGAAAAGAGTAGGGACAAGTAAAAAAATTCAAGTAAACAAGAGAATGTTATATAGACACTGACAAAAATAGAAATTATCCATTATTATGTATATAGAATCTTATTTTCTCAAAAATAAGTTGCCATTTCAATTTTATTGAAGAACAAATGAGGCCAAAGAAGATTCAGTTACTTTTCAAAAAATCAAACTCAAAGAAAATAAACAAACTAAAACAACAACAAAAAAAACACATTTCAGTAAAAACATATATATGTGCAAGTACATATATGTGTGTATACATACATTTGTTTATTTACTCATGTAAATCAGCTACTGGATATAAAGTCACATCCCAGGCTTCATGGTAGCTAATGAAAGGAGAAAGCCTTTGGATAATGCTGATTGTTCTAGTAAAAGCATACCTTACTATATTTAGATATGAACTTCAGCTTGAAATAGTTTGAGATTAACCCATGGAAGGTCGAATTTTTGATCTTTTAGGAATCGCCAAACTGTTTTCCACAGAGGCTGTACTAATTTACACTCCCACCAACAATATAGAAGTGTTCCCTTTTCCCCACATCCTCTCCAACATCTGTTGTTTTTTGAGTTTTTGATGATGGCCATGCTGACTGGAGTTAGGTGGTATCTCAGTGTGGTTTTAATTTGCATTTCTTTGATGACTAGTGAGGCTGAGCATTTTTCAAGTGATCTGTTGGCTGCTTGTATGTCTTCTTTTGAGAAGTGTCTATTAATATATTTTGCCCACTTTGTAATGGAGCTGTTTGCTTTTTTCTTTTCGCCACTTTTTAGTTCCTTGTAGATCCTAGATGTTAGGCCTTTGTCAGATATACAGTTGGCAACCTGATGGACTTAGAGTCTATAATACTTAGTGATCTGTCACAGAAACAAAGAACTGAGTATCACATGTTCTCACTCATAAGCAGACCTTGAACAATTATCATAATACTACAAGAAAAGAATTGGCAGTAGTAGAAATCTGCTGGGAGAGGTGGGCACACCTCATCAACAAGGGAACCTGCATAATGAACATTTGTATACCTAACCCTGAATTGTATACCACACCACATCTTTAAAATTAAAAATTAAAAAAAAGGATTAACCCATTTACCAAGATATATATAAAGTAAATAAATGGCTGTAATGGAGATGATTGTCCAAAAAGAAACAAGAATGTAGTTAATTAGCATAGGTGCAGGGACACAGATAAGTAACTGAACAGTATTCAAATGGAAGCTGAACTGTTTTCCGGCCATAAAGTCTTATTTCTCAGTGTCACTCTCAAAGTGACACTCTAGGTTTTCAAATATGATCACAAAATTTGAATTGTATTAGGCTGTGTAGTCTCAATAATATTCTGAAACCCTGAACCTTTATTTTCTTGGAATTAGCCCTGGTTACCTACTTTTTTGTATAAGTATCTTTAACAAGTTAGCATTAAAAAAAGGGTTGGTAAAATTTGGGAGAAACAGTGGGAATTTTCATGTGAAAAGTGGCTGTTGTGGGTGCCTTAGTTACCAGTTCTTTCCTTCAGTGTTCCATGCAGAATTACCTCTTGAATTACATCATTGTGAGTTCAACTTCTAGGATAAATCCTGTGATGGTAGAGATGTTGAATTACTAATTGTTCTGAGCATAATAATTCCCAAATCTAAAAGTCAATTTAAGATAAAACTTAATTCAAGAAGCTTCCAATATAAAGTTTAGTTGAGGTCATCTTACATTCAACAAGGAGGATAGAAAATAAATGCTCAGACTCTGTGCAGATTTCAACAATAGGAACTGAATATTGTCTTAACAAAAAGTAATTGAATATTGTGCTGTTTGCACTACGTGAGGTTTTCATAGGTCCTCAAGTCTCTTACAACTTTCTGTATAGACTAACTGAATGTATACATAAATCTATTTGATTTTTTCTATTCTCTTTCATTCCTTGGCTTTCAGAATCCTTCCTTAAGATATAAACGAGTTAATGTATTTTCTAATATTCAACATGCTGAAGGTTATAGATACTTATTTCAACAACAATAACCACAAATAGAACTTAAATATGCCATGCCCTTTATTCTCACCATAGACATAAATGCTACCCAAGTTATACCTACTTTGAGGCAAGAAATCTGTTATACAGCTTCAAACATGAATGATTCATGTCCAAATATGTTATGGAAACAGGCATGATCAGAATCTTTGAATTTAGAAAAGTTTTTTGGTGCTATTTTAAAGTATACCTAAGAATATACTGGCTAGCGCACTATTTATATTATCTTCATTTACATGTTACAAAAGGGAGAGATGTACTCGTTGTTAGATTGACAATGGAATTAATTTATTGTATGAAAGTGGAAACTTCAGCCGGGCTCGGTGGCTCAGCCTGTAATGCCGTGCCTTGGGAGGCTGAGGTGAGTGGAATGCCCGAGCCCGCGGGTTCAAGACCTGCCTGGGCAACTTGGTGAGACCTCATCTCTACAATAAATAAAAAATGAGCCGTATGTGGTAGCGCACGCCTGTAGTTCCAGCTACTTGGAAGGCTGAGGCGGAAGGATCGCCGGAGCCCAGCAGGTCGAGGCTGCGGTGGCCGGGAGCGGCCACTGCACTCCAATCTGGGCAACAATGAGACTCCAACTCAAAAACAAAAACAAAAAGAAGTGGAAACTTCAATTTCTTTTTAAAATTTCTTTTTTATATTTTTTGAAATTTCAGAATAGAGATGGAAATTCTATGCTGCCCAGGCTGGTCTCAAACTTCTGGCCTCAAGCGATCCTCAAGTATCGACCTCCCAAAGTGTTTGGGATTAAAGACAGGAGCCACTGTGCCTGTCCAAATGTGGACGCTTTTGAAAGTGAAATTGTTTGTTATTAGTATTTACTACTGGAGCAACTAGTATACATTGAAACTTTTCTGGAAAAACAATATGCATGGTCACCCTACTCACATTTTAAATCAGCCAATTTTCTGATTTTTTCAATCAGAGAAGACATTTAGTGAAAAGAAACTGCCTAACTCCAAAAAAATATCTGGAAAGTTCACAGTAAACCAGGCTTGGTATATGGACAGGAAAAAAGTGAGACTATAATCAGAATTGGCTGAAATTATGCCATAGCACCCACCTGCTGAAGATGTCTTTGCTAATGCATTTACCAGTGGCAAACTACATTGCAACATACTCATCAACGAACCTTGAGTAAAACTATCATGACACTACTATGCTGAGCGCTCCACATCGCTGCCATTCCTACCACTACTAGAGATATTCTTCTGTTTTTCTTTTCTAGTGTTACTAGCTCTAATTTCAAAATTCAAATATCTGAGTTCAATTGTCCAGGCCAAGTCATATGATTTTCCCTGACCACTGTGAGATCTGGAAAATTGAATAACTGATATTTTCATCCTTTATGATAGCATATGTGGTTTAGCTTCAAAAAAAAGAAGTGAAAAAATACCCAGTATTAAGAATGGAGTAAGATGTCCCAATAAGAAAAATATACATCAAAGTGTGATTTTCTTAATTTGACACCAAAGTCTATGATATTTTCTATGCTTTGTGAAACTGCTCATGTGCAATAATGCTTTTTCACAACCTAATAGTTAACATAAATGTAAGAAATACAAATTTCAACTAATTATAAAGCATATTTTCTACTTTGATAAATAATATTTAATCATTTTCTTGGATGATTCCAAATGCCCACATGATTCCCATTTTTATAATACTGCAATCAAATTTAATTACTAGTATATAATGCTTTTGTAAAAATCTAAAAAAATGGTGTTGAACTTTTATATCAGTCAATTGGACACTAGCCACTTGCATAATGCGATTTAATGACCATCACAAAAAGGCATCTGTCTCTGTTAAATGTGTTTTTCTACTTGATTTGCAGTAGTGCATGTAATTCTATATTTAGAGATTTATTTTTCTTTAAGATCAAAAATATGTATTCAAGAATCAAGAATGAAAATGCAAATGGTGGCACTGTTCATCTTTTTTGCATTCTGGTGCTTGTGCACAGTAGACATTCTATGATATACAATGCTTGTGGTATATGAGTATTTGTACATTGTATGCATGTATGTATATGTGTCTGTGTAACAGATTAATAAACAAATTATATATATTATTTTAAAGATGTGGGGTACAATTCTAGGATTAGGTACATAAGTGATCATCATCATACAGGTGAAGTTTGTGTCTCCCATTGATCCTCACTTCACCTGAGGAATCAGGGACTCATTGATGCTATGAGTCCTTCTTCCTTTCCCTGGCAGTGTCCCACTACTGCCAATCCCTTTCTTGTAGTATTACAATAAATGAATCCTGAACATTTATCATAATGCAACAAATTTTTTTAACATGTTTCATTCCTGGAAACTGATAAAACAGAATATTGGGCATTATACACATTAAATAGTGATTATCTCATCTTATGAACACTCTCAAAGAAAGATGGCCAAATTTTGGCTTGAAATTATTCCCAAGGAAGATGTAGTAATGAATGTAACAAGTTAATAACATAACTAGTAAATTAGGAAGATAAATAAATTTTTAAAAAATACTTAAATGAAAGAGAAAAGAAGGAAGAAAGGCAATGTAGTCCCTTTAAGATTTTGTCACAGTTCTGAAAAGATTGCCAGAATAACAAATAATATTTTTATTTTTATACATTTTAAAAGTTCAGCCAATAGCCTGAAATTAACCTCTCTGGGTCTTTACACTTTAATGATTTTTGTAATCCTTTTTAGTCACAAGAATTAATCTTGTAGTCCACTTACTCTTGTAAAAGCAGAAACACATCCCTATTATTTACTTAGCATCATCATACATAATTGATTGTTGACCAGATGCATTATCCTGTATTAACTTTTGGGGATAAATTAAGTGGTACAGATCACAAGGTTGAGAAAGCTGTATTAACTTTTGGGGATACAAAAAGTAGGATGGAAACTACTTTTCTAGAGAAAAAAATATGTTCATGAACATACAGGACAAAATATTCAAGTACACTTTATGCATACAGCTCATGAAACATAAAGTCTACCTAAATAATTCATAGATTGCATCACTTTTCCAAATTCTTTTTGTGAGTTAATCCTGTTTCTGAGCTTTCTCAACCTTGTGATCTGTACCACTTAACTTATCACTAACTCACATACTGCACTGCCTTATTTCACTACTGGAGTGTGCATCATACCATATTTAGTGCCCCGTATTCTGCTGGGTGATAGATATTAAAATATATAGGATTTGATATCTGCCTTCAAGAATATTATACTCTATTGAGGAATCATTCCTTCAAACACATAATTTATTTTTAAAAGAACACACAATTTGATAGCTTTTCTACTTAATACATTAAGGTCAAATAAAGTGAGGTGCATAGGTGCCTTTGTCTGAAAATGAATCACAGAAGTGATTTTAAACCAAAGCATGTCTTTAAAAAAAAAATTATTTTAAAGATGTGGGGTACAATCCAGGGTTAGGTTTACAAATGTACATTATGCAGATACCCTTGATGAGGTGGCTCCCCCATCTCCGGCAGTTTCCCTCTACTGCCAATCCCACCCCAAAGCGTGTCTTAAAAGTTGAAGAGGAATAAAGAAGGCAAATAATGTACTCAATAAATAATTAGAAATTGAACTGAGTTTACTTAAGTAAATGGGTCAGTATTGACTTCACAAGTACTGAACTGGATAGAAAATATTTTAAGTAATAATTGTGTTGTCAGAGGTTTAGGGAAATGGCAAACCTCATTTATTGAGGTAGAGTGTGAGTTGGTTAAAATTTCAAGAAGACAATTTGCCAATTTTATTAAAAGGTTTAATGCTTTTTCTACCCTTTCACCTGGCAGATTCCTATGGTTTGGATACTTGTCAACTCCAAAACTCATGTTGAACTTTAATTCCCAATGTGGCAGTATTGAGAGGTGGGGCCTTTAAGAGATGACTGGGTCATGAGTGCCTTGCTTTCATGAGTGTATTAATCCACTCATGAATTAATGGGTTCATGGATTATAAAGTTATCACAAGAATAGAACTGGTATCTTTATAAAAAGAGAGACCCACGCTGGTATACTCAGTCCTCTTGACATGAGATACCCTGAATTTCCTTAGGACTCTTCAGGGCATTCCCAACGGCAAGAATGCCTGGGCCAGCTGCATCCCTTGGACCTTGAAATGTGTAGCCTCCATATCAGCAGGAAATAAATTTATTTTGTTTATAAGTTACCCAGTTTCAGGTATTGTTAAGAGCAACACATAACAGACTGAGACACAATTCTAATTCTAGGAATCTATAATAAGAAAATAAATAATGATGCTCACAATGATTTATGGTCAAGGTTGTTCTTTGCTGCATTATTTATGAGAGTAAAAATTCTAGAAAGAACTAAATATCCAACAATAAAACCAGTTCAATGAATTATTTTGTTTTATGCAAGGAATTCAGTTCCTAATATTAGAAGATGGTTAATGACATTGTCATTTTTCACAAATAAATGTTAAGTATAAAAGTCACGTTAAAAAGTATATGTGTATTTTCACATTAGTAATCACTGTGGATTTTAATTTTTTTTGTAGTTTTCAGTGTTTTTCAAAACCTGTACATGCAATATGTATTTTTTTACTTAAAAATATAATGCGGGCCGGGCTCGGGGGCTCAACCTGTAATCCTAGCACTTTGTGAGAGCCCGGGGTGTGGCTTGCCTGAGCCTGTGGGTTCGAGGCCAGCCCGGGCAACTTAATGAGACCTCATCTATACAATGACTCCAAAATTAGCCGGGCATGGTAGCACGCCTGTAGTTCCGGCTGCTTGGAAGGGTGAGGCAGAAGGATCGCTGGAACCCGGTGGTTCGTCGCTGGGATGGCCATGAGCCTGCTACTGCATTCCAGCCTGGGCGACAGAGTGAGACTTCAACTCAAAAGAAAAAAAAAAGAAAGAAAAGAAACAAAACTTTTTTCTTCTGTTAGAGATCATCTGCAAGATCTTATGGGACATACTGAAAAGAGTAAAATAAGTAAATAAGTGCTCTACAAGTATCAATTAAACATCAATTAATAAAATAAAAAATTCTTGAAATATATGCCCTTCTCATATACCTGTAATATAGTATAGTGTAGTATATAGCTAAGAGTAGCACCCTTCTTGGGAATAACTTTCGTTGCCTGATTTATGTTAAATAAGCAAATGGAAAAAATTAGGATTCCTGAACATATAAAATCATGTTAGTGATCAATGTTCTTCCCAATGAGTGCAAAATGATAATTGATATGAAATTTGTTAGATAAATGAGACTATATGAGAAATTTAGCTTTACTCCAAAAAAGGAAACCCATGGTTCAAAGTAATATAAAATTTAAATGTATAAACATAAGGCAGTGACACAACGTTAAAAAAAATCTATCTTTATGTGTTCTAGTGAGATTAGTATTTCTTTGATAAGAAATAAAAGTAGCTAACTTTTGAAAACAATTTACTATAAAATAAGTTTGTAAAAATATTTCATTGTCTTGGCCCTCAGAAGTCATGTAATGTGATCATTATTATAGCACCCTATTCCTAGAATATTACTTCCAATCTACAAGAACACAATGTGAAAAAATGAGAGGGAAACCTTATATTCTAAGCATATTAGTTTTATAGGTACAATTGATTTATGCTCCTGTCTCTTAGCTTACAATTGTTATCACAAGAAGGAACAATTTCAATGACTCTTCTGTCCTGTGAAATGTGCGAAGAACAATAATAGGTTAAACTCGAGACTGGTGAATTCTCTTCTACAGTGATCATTATGTTTATTCTTGGTTTCAAACCTTAGTGAATATGTAAATATAGGAACAATTATCCCGAATCCAAATCTAAAATGTCTAAGGGAGGCAAGAGGCACTAGGCCATTTTTGAAATTATTTTAAGAATTTTTGATGTAGAAAAAGCTTAAAGTTACAAAAAAAAAATCACAAAACACAGTGATTTGTTTTACTGGGAAGAAAACTGATCCACAGAGAGCTTAACTAAGGTTATGAATGGCATTCATGTTAAGAACCAATAGTTTAAGGAGAGTAAATGCTTAGCTCATGATCCTATTACTTTGTTTCCTTGAAAAAGTTAGCTGATATTTATTCTTGGTAAATTATTCAATCTTCCTCAAACTCAGTTTCCACATTTATAAGATAGATGATAATATCATGTATCAGTAATTATTTCTGGAATAAGAAGTATTGTGAATGAAGAAAGAATAAAGATGGATTTCCCACACTTAATTTTTTATTTAACAAATTAAAAAGTATTACTTTTATAAAGAAAAATTAAACCAGTACTTTTGAAAGTTGTTGTGAGGATTAAGTAAACTGAATAATAAAAATAGATACTTAGCGGGCTCGGTGGCTCAGCCTGTAATCCCGCGCCTTTGGGAGGCTGAGGTGAGTGGATTGCCTGGGTCCATGGGTTCGAGACCCGCCTGGGCAGCGAGACCTCATCTCTACAATAAATCAAAAAATCAGCCAGGCGTGGTAGCGCATG
>NW_007260479.1:1198167-1205704 GCF_000164805.1 Carlito syrichta
GCAGAGTGAGACTCCGACGCAAAAAAAAAAAAAAAAAGATACTTCTTTGCCATAAATTCTACTTCTTCATTTTAAAAATGCAGTGCACATACAGAAACATCTAGAAATGTGATGTTGTTCAGGAAAAATAAATAATTAACTGATAATTTTCTTCTTAATCTGAATAATTCGGTGATATGTATGTACATCTAACTTTTGTTGTTTGAGAGAAAAAGTTGTTTGAGGATGTATGAGAATGTACAAGCATTTGATGACACAATTGAAATATTTTTGGCCACAACTAGGAAGCAAAAATATAACCCTGAGCAAATATTATCAATTGTCATCATAATCTGAAGTGTTTTTTATCTACAGCTTCTGAAATCATCTGTTAAGAAAGGCAAAGCAATTGAAGGAATTTCTTTGGCCTCAAACAGAGTGGAATCCTTTTAAGAAGAATTCTTGCCTGAGAAATGTTCCTCTAAGAAAGGTTTAGATCAGGTATAAATACTCATGTTGTATTTCCCACCAGGATATTTACTGTGATACTTGAATTGTTAGCTTTTGGAATTGGAGTTGTGGTTTCTATACTGCATTAAGTCTCTAAAATATGTTTATTATAAAAATAATTGTTTAAAAATTTTACTAACTCACCATAGAAGATACATTTTCAATAGAACATATATGTGTCTCTATGCTTGCAATTTTGTAGTGAATAGTTTCATACATAGGTGGTATAACCTTAAATATTTTGTTCTCTCGGGTTTGGTTGTTCATCTGGGCACTACCACGTCTTTTCTTAGGGTGCAGAAATAATAAATTATTTGAAGAGGATAGAACTAGAAAAATTTTATAATATATCTGAAAATGAAGATACTAACTGTACATTTTCTATCGTGATTAGTATTATAAGGGGAAATAGGTAATCAGGGGGAAAAAAAGAGGATACAGAGTTTAATGGGTAGAGAGGAACATGAAATCTGAAAACAAATTGCAGGTTAACTAAATTCACTTAAATCAACATGTTCTTTGAGTCTCTTCACTTAAATGCATTATTCAGCAAGTTGAAAAAAACAAGTGACCAAATAAGGTTAAAAGTGTGATTTTAAGTTACTACCCTCGATATTATTGTTTCTAAAGAGCCAGCATTTTTCTATCTTTCAGAGTCTTGCCTACTCCTATCCATCACAGATATCAAGAGGCTGCCTTCCTATCACAGGGTGATTTCTGGAGTCAAGATGTTTCAGACCTGAGCCCTATTTACAAAGCAGCAAAATATTCTTTCCTTCAGTTTTACTCCTCCTCCACATCTGCAGTTCTCAGCTGCCTAGCATTTCTTTAGCAACATGCTTTGAAATTGACAAAGATCTTGTATCTCTTTCTTCATGTGGTAATGGGTCAAGTTAAATAAGAAAAAATTATTTCAGAAGTGTAATAGGATGTCTGAAAAATCTCTCTCTCTCTCTCTCTCTCTCTCTCTCTCTCTCTCTCACACACACACACACACACACACACACACACACACAGCTATGTCTTCATCCCCACCCCCTCCACTAAATTTCAACAGAGGGCTACAGCACATTTGTTTATATGAAAACATTATATGTAGATATGAAGCTTTCCCCACCCACCTTGTAATTAGCTTCTGATATAAAATTAAAAAAAAATTTGAAACCTTTAAACACCTCTACACCCACACCTACCCGACTCTTGAAAATTTCCCCAACCCTAGTCCTTCCCCTTAAATGTTTACTCCCCATCCGTCTCAAAATGCACACTTCCTTGAATATTTGCTCTTTTTACACAAATTATTAGCAGGCTTGAAACAGCTGTCCCACTTGCAAAAGACCTAGTTAAAAAGGAAAGTAACGTAAAAATATCCACTCTGCTTCTATGGAAGGAAAAACCAAACAGTAATTTTATTTAAAATATCCTGTAAATCCCAAATCCTAAAACGATCCACAATTTTTTTGGAACGCAAAAATGGACAAGGTGTGGACTCCGATGAGAAAAGTCTACAAAACAAGCTTCCCAGAAGTAGTATGTCCACGTTCTCTCCCCTCCCAGAAGCTTAGATTACTTGGTTTTTATAAGCTCGAAGTTTCAGGAATCTAGTGTTTCCCTCGCCAGACTAGCCTTTGCTTCCTGCTCCCCCAGCATCAGTGACCCAACAAGCATCTGCGCGGAGAACAGCTGCCCGCTACCTGCAGCGCCTTCACACCGAGCTTTGGAGATCAGCGATTTCTATCTCCTTCTCTCAAAATGCAACTGGTTGTTTACTTGTACATGTTTTAAATTAGTCCAAAGTGACGCGGAAACTTTGTGAGTGGTGTGTGTGTGTGTGTGTGTGTGTGTGTGTGTGTGTGTGTGTGTGTAGCGTGCGCGCGCCTTCCTGCCAGTGATTTTTTTTTTTTTAAAGAGCACTCACAAATCATCTTGGGATTTTTTCCCTGCCCCCTCTCTCCTTTTCCGGTTCTCAGTTAAAGCTTTCGAGTCTGGAATCAAAGACTTAAGCATGCATTGTGTTTTCACCTTGCAGAGTTAAATCACATTCAAGAAATATCATCAAAGAACCAACTCTCAATGATCAAATTGACTAAAATTCAGTAAGTTTTAGAAAGTAGGTGCCTCGATTATATACCTTGCAACAAAAACTTCACAGCCAATTATGATATTATGTAATATACATGTTCCGAATAGCCACTTTCAGCATGACAAAAAAAAAAAAAAAAGGTTCAAAGACATCAAATAGCATAAAACACTGTGCCGCAGAGAAGGAAGAAATGCATTTAAAGCACCGATGAAAATGGCGTGCCGTATAATTACCTCAAATTGCTGTTCGCTTGACACCCTGACACTAATTTTATTCAAGCCATTGGGAAATAAATGTTTTAAAAGCACTCCGCGAACGCTGGAGCTAGTGGGGTCTGTGAGGTCGTTAAGGAAAGGAAAGGGTAAAGTTTCCAGCTCGCAAAAAGAATTAAATAATCCATTTAAAATAAGCGTCTATGTAGCTCGACAGCCTTTAATGCTCACATTTTTAACGCTTGCCCTGTACGTGGATTTTTCCCCCCCTTTCAGCATTCCCTCACCAGATGGATTTTTGCTACTGCAGATCAGCAGAGGGTGTCAGATCTTTCAGAGTGCACCAGGCTGGAACGAGCAGAGCTTCTTAGCAACTCTCTTCTCCGCCTCCCTCCCCTCATTCTCGCGCTCTCTTCCTCCCTCAGACAACTCACCCCCCGCCCTCCGCCCCCCTCCACGTAATTCCGAAAGAGCAGAAGAAAGAGAAGGAGAACAAGAAAAGAAGAGCGAGTGAGCGAGAGCAAGAGCACAGGAAAAAGGCTGAAGAGGACCGAAGGGGAGGAAAGGAAAAGGATGGACAGCCACAAAACGCAGCGATTGCGGAAATTTTCCAGCGCCATTGGCTGGGCAGCGTGAGTCCTTCCGTCGGTCGTGATTTCAGCACCGGGGGGACTGGACAGCACCTCGGGGGGACGACTGGGCATCCCGCAACCACAGCAAGAACTCCACCGGCAGCCTCCACAGCAGAAGCCGCTGAAAAGCCTGCTTTGTATCAGAGAGGCAAGGTCAGTCCGACGCACAGCCATGCACAGGCAGTGCGCCTGTACTACGCTGCAAACCCTCTGCTTGTTTCTCTAACATGCACTTGCTTCTAATTACTAGCATTGTTTCCTTTCTGGTCGGTGAGGACCACTAGACGAGATTCTGTAAGGGTGTACTTTTAATTTATATGTATATATTTAACTTCTTTTTGGTTATTCTTAAAGGGTTTTGAGGGGGAGTGGGGGGTTTTTTCTACTTTTTTTTTTTTTTTTTTTTTTTTCTTGCCTTGCACTACGTGCCTGGATAGTTTGTGGATATAATTATTGACTGGCGTCTGGGCTATTGCAGTGCGGGGGGGGTTAGGGAGGAAGGAATCCACCCCCACCCCCCCAAACCCTTTTCTTCTCCTTCCCTGGGTTCGGACATTGGAGCACTAAATGAACTTGAATTGTGTCTGTGGCGAGCAGGATGGTCGCTGTTACTTTGTGATGAGATCGGGGATGAATTGCTCGCTTTAAAAATGCTGCTTTGGATTCTGTTGCTGGAGACGTCTCTTTGTTTTGCCGCTGGAAACGTTACAGGGGACGTTTGCAAAGAGAAGATCTGTTCCTGCAATGAGATAGAAGGGGACCTACATGTAGACTGTGAAAAAAAGGGCTTTACAAGTCTGCAGCGTTTCACCGCCCCGACTTCCCAGTTTTACCATTTATTTCTGCATGGCAATTCCCTCACTCGACTTTTCCCTAATGAGTTCGCTAACTTTTATAATGCGGTTAGTTTGCACATGGAAAACAATGGCTTGCATGAGATCGTTCCGGGGGCTTTTCTGGGGCTGCAGCTGGTGAAAAGGCTGCACATCAATAACAACAAGATCAAGTCCTTTCGAAAGCAGACTTTTTTGGGGCTGGACGATCTGGAGTACCTCCAGGCAGATTTTAATTTATTACGCGATATAGACCCAGGGGCCTTCCAGGACTTGAACAAGCTGGAGGTACTCATCTTAAATGACAATCTCATCAGCACCCTACCTGCCAACGTGTTCCAGTATGTGCCCATCACCCACCTCGACCTCCGGGGAAACAGGCTGAAAACGCTGCCCTATGAGGAGGTCTTGGAGCAAATCCCTGGCATCGCCGAGATCCTGCTGGAGGATAACCCTTGGGACTGCACCTGTGATCTGCTCTCCCTGAAGGAATGGCTGGAAAACATCCCCAAGAATGCCCTGATCGGCCGAGTGGTCTGCGAAGCCCCCACCAGACTGCAGGGTAAAGACCTCAATGAAACCACCGAGCAGGACTTGTGTCCTTTGAAAAACCGAGTGGATTCTAGTCTCCCGGCGCCCCCTGCCCAAGAAGAAACCTTTGCTCCTGGCCCCCTGCCAACTCCTTTCAAGACGAACGGGCAGGAGGATCATGCCACCCCAGGGTCTGCTCCCAACGGAGGTACAAAGATACCAGGCAACTGGCAGATCAAAATCAGACCCACGGCAGCGATAGCGACGGGTAGCGCCAGAAACAAGCCCCTGGCCAGCAGTCTGCCCTGCCCCGGGGGCTGCAGCTGCGACCACATCCCGGGGTCGGGTTTAAAGATGAACTGCAACAACCGGAACGTGAGCAGCTTGGCTGATCTGAAGCCCAAGCTCGCCAACGTGCAGGAGCTCTTCCTGCGAGATAACAAGATCCACAGCATCCGAAAATCGCACTTTGTGGATTACAAGAACCTCATTCTGTTGGATCTGGGCAACAACAACATCGCCACCGTGGAGAACAACACTTTCAAGAACCTTTTGGACCTCAGGTGGCTGTACATGGACAGCAATTACCTGGACACGCTGTCCCGGGAGAAATTCGCGGGGCTGCAGAACCTAGAGTACTTGAACGTGGAGTACAACGCGATCCAGCTCATCCTCCCCGGCACTTTCCACGCCATGCCCAAACTGAGGATCCTCATTCTCAACAACAACTTGCTGAGGTCCCTCCCCGTGGACGTGTTCGCTGGGGTCTCGCTCTCTAAGCTCAGCCTGCACAACAATTACTTCATGTACCTCCCGGTGGCAGGGGTGCTGGACCAGCTAACCTCTATCATCCAGATCGACCTGCACGGGAACCCCTGGGAGTGCTCCTGCACCATTGTGCCTTTCAAGCAATGGGCAGAACGCCTGGGTTCCGAAGTGCTCATGAGCGACCTCAAGTGCGAGACGCCGGTGAACTTCTTTAGAAAGGATTTCATGCTCCTCTCCAATGACGAGATCTGCCCCCAGCTGTACGGTCGGATCTCGCCCACGTTAACTTCGCACAGTAAAAACAGCACAGGGTTGGCGGAGACCGGGACGCACTCCAACTCCTACCTAGACACCAGCAGGGTGTCCATCTCGGTGTTGGTCCCGGGACTGCTGCTGGTGTTTGTCACCTCCGCCTTCACGGTGGTGGGCATGCTCGTGTTTATCCTGAGGAACAGAAAGCGGTCCAAGAGAAGGGATGCCAACTCCTCCGCGTCCGAGATCAATTCCCTACAGACAGTCTGTGACTCTTCCTACTGGCACAATGGGCCTTACAACGCAGATGGGGCCCACAGAGTGTATGACTGTGGCTCTCACTCGCTCTCAGACTGAGACCCCAGCCCGGAAGGAGGAGGGGCGGGGGGGAGGCGACGCATCCGTCTCCGCCGCCCGCAGCCACCTCGGGCTTTGGAAGAGCGTTGACCCAAATCCTGCGCACCACAAACCTCCAGGGGCAAACGTGAATAAGTAACTGTGGACTCGCTCGACTGAGAGGGTCTGACCCTCAGCTCCCGCCTGGAGACAAAGAGCTGACTGTGGCGAGCTGGGAGAGCGCAGCCAGCTCGCTCTTTGCTCGAATCCCTTTGGACAGAAAGCCCAGCAGGGACCCTGTTGGAAGAATGGACAGTGCCCTCCCCCTTCCGCAGAAGGGCCCCTGGGGTCGGATGCCGCCGTTCTATACATATATACATATATCCACATCTATATAGAGAGATAGATATCTATTTTTCCCCTGTGGATTAGCCCCGTGATGGCTCCCTGTTGGCTACGCAGGGATGGGCAGTTGCACGAAGGCATGAATGTATTGTAAATAAGTAACTTTGACTTCTGACAAAAACAAAAAGTGCTGCATGGCTCGCATGGAATCCACGCGCTCCAGGGACTCTGCCCGCCCCCGCGACTGGAGAAGGCGTCTCGTTCACAGCACCCACCCTCTTACCTGATAAGTCCCATCGTATCAAACTTTCTATAAACAAAATACAGTATAATCAGAAAGTGCCATTTCGCCATCATTTGTGATCGGTAGGCAGTTCAGAGCATACGTTTACTGTGAAAAAAAAAATGTAAAGGTTTTATTTAAGACATTTGCATGGCTAGTCATCAGTCCATTTTATGAGTTAACGATGTATTTTGTTGAGGGAAGTTTTTAGGGGTTGTTTTGGGTTCTTTTATTTTGGTGGTGATGTTTTATTTTATTTTGCTTTTTGAGGGGGGATATTTTTCTATACATATCCAATAATGCCTTCCATCTGAATGTAAATTAAGTACCCATGATTTCTATTATAGTATCAGTGTAATTATTAAAAAAAAAAAAGACTTTGAGGCAGTTAAGCATGACCAATTAATGTCACTCTAGTGCTTAGGCTGCGATCCTATGGTAGCAATTCTGTGCCGGTAAAAATCTTACTTATAAAGTAGGGAAAAAAGAACAGAGAAAGCACGTTAAACTTACTAATTCTATTCGAGGATTTTATAATGGCATATTTTTTCAGTATTAAAGTGAAAATGTTTTCAACTTTGGGTCCTTACCTTTTTCCAGCTTCATATTTGCAACTGGTGAATTGGATTTGCGGTGGAAGGGACGGGGAGGGGAACAGTTGGGGGTGGATCCCCTCTTGGGCTACATTAAGGCTCTTTCTCTAATCGCCTTACTTAGCTTTTTGATCCTTTAGGTAGCTCCTCTTACCCCATCCCCCAAGCCGCCCTCCCCAC
>NW_007260479.1:1205831-1214767 GCF_000164805.1 Carlito syrichta
GATTTGATTTAATTGACTCTGCCTAGATCGGTCTCATTAAACAGAGTGGAGATTTCATTGGTCAGCACTCCTCCATGAAAGACAGCCCTAATGACTGGCATTTGAGACGCTGCTGGCATTTTGAATTCAACATCTGCTGAAAACGGTAAAACTAATTAGTGCCCACCCACCTACCCCGCCCCAGCAACTGCATATTGAAATTGGTTAAAGCACTCGTCTTTATAAAAATTAATCATTATCCTAAAGAAGTGCTCCTCTCCCCTCATCTGGATTTCTGGTTGTGGCCCAGAAATTAACAAGAAATCATTGAACTGTTTGAATTTTATGAACCCCTGTAACTAACTCTGGCCTCAATCATATTTCTCTGGGATTTCTAAACAGCAGTTATGCTTAAAAAGCAAACAAAACACATGTTGTTGGGGTCTGCATTCCACCACATATCCACCCTTGAGAAGTATGTCAAAAACTGCAGACCACAGATTTTTAAGAGTATAGGATGATAAATCATCTAATGGAAGTCCCTATAGCAGTTGTAAGTAGTTTTGCCATCTAGAACTCATATTCTAGAGAAAAGTAGTTTCCCAGGACGGTGATGTTCTGGAATATGTATTATTTATTTTAACACTTTTAAAATAAAATCTTTATTATAAACCATGACTATTCCTAATGCCATTGATCATTTTCTGTCGATTCTTTTGTTTGTGGACTGCATTTCATGACAGCAAAACTGTAACCTACTCTCCTCCTGCAAATATTATGGGTTTTTTATTTATTAATTTTTCATATGAAGGTTTTCTTTTTTTTATGAAAAGTACAACTGGATTTGTGGTAAGCAACCAACAGATTTATTTGTGATGGAAAAATTGGAAAGGAGAAAAGTCATATATTGAACAATGTTCTGACCTTAAGAAAGAAAAGAAAAAATGGCAGATGTAGAAACAGTATCTCTGGTGGAAAGTGACATTTAACGAAAGATATCTAATGAGACAGGATAGTAATTTTGAAACTGATACATGACTACTCTAGGTCGGGAAACTAAAACTTTTTATAGGTGATGTGCACAGAAGCAAAAACTTCTATTCATCATAATTAAAAATAAATTGCAATTAGAAGCCAACTTTAAAGGGGTCAAATTATTTTTTTTAATTATTAACTTCAATGGTTTTGGAGTGGTCATTGTGTATGAGACATGCTAAGTGGTTTCCAGAGTTATTTAATTTAGTCTTTACAACCACATGGTAGTTTAGTAAGATATTATTATTCTGTTATACTGATGAGAAAATTGAGGCTTAAGAAGAGTTAAGCAATAATTCAGGTCATACATAGTTAACAGTGGAGTAAAATTTACATCCAATTTTCTTTGTATTCAAACCCCTTATTATTTAAGTGAACTACTCATATGCATTCACTGATCAAGTTCTTAAAGAATGCAATTTTAAAAAGTCACAAAGATACTATAAAAGAAGTTAGGGACCCAAGATGTATTTTCTGAATCAATTACCATATGTATTGATGGCTCTTCACATTTCCAGTATCTCTTGTAGTAAAAAAAAAAAAAAAAGAAAAAGAAATGTTTCCCTTCATTCACTGGAGATAACTTCAATGTGTTCTCCAAGAGTAGTGTAGAAGAAGACATACAAGGAAAAGATGAATGTGCCATATGAGTTCATAAATTATAAACATTCAAATAACTAAATCTAAATCGTCTACATATTGACTCTAAATTTTAGAGCTATCAAAATATTTTAATAAATCAATATATTTTAAAAGTTTATGTAGAAAATATATCAAAATTTTATATATAGGAGCATTAGTTATTAAAACTGGCAGTGTTCTATTCATTTTGATCAAATATTGTTATAATTATATATATGCTTAATAAATATTAGTTTTGTATACACATACTAGTTTAGTTTATCTTCTTTTTGTTTTGTCTTTAAACAGAATTCCCATGTAACTGTAGTTGTCATGTGCATTAGTTGAGATATCTTGTTTCCAGTTAAATTATTCTTTAATTCATCAAAGTAAAAGAGATTTAATTGTGCTCAATGGAAAATGAGGAAAGAAGAAGGTATTTTGTTTAGTTGCATTACTTTAAAGAAAGTCGTAGTTTCTGTGGCTGCTGTTGTAACTAAGAATATACTGGAATTCAACTTGTTGCCATAGAAATTTATTGTTTAACCATTTTTACATGCTTACCCAAGAGGAAATTGAAATAGCTGATATCACAATAAATAACAAGGTTCTTTTTCTTAGCAGTATTTATATTAGATGGAATGAGAATTGTCAGGAATTTTAACGTGTCAAAATGATATTGGTGATTCCAAGGACAGTTTGTTAATTTAGCTTTTTAGGATTTCTAATACATGTTATTTAGTATGTACAGAGAGAAGGATAAATTTGCAAGGATGAACATGAGTGTTCTGTTTATAACATGTTGGTGGAAAATTAAAAATAGTGGTTTCTAATTCAGCATTTCTACTAGATAATCTGTAAATACTATTTTTTTGTTTGTATACTTATTTGAAGAAAAATGGAATATAAATATAAAATGTGCTAAAAATTTAATTTTAGCATATATTAAGTTTTGGCACATTTTCTTTAATATTTTAAACCATTCAAAATTCAATATATTATTTAATTTTAAAGAGTGAGCTCTGTTTAATATCAAGAGACTAATTATTTGCTTACTTAAGACTTTTACATTATATAATTTGCTTTAATGTGGCCCTGAACCATAAAGAAGAGGGCTAAATTAAATATGTCTCACATAATCTCTTGGAACTTTCTTTCATCTACAATGTTGCCAAAATGTTATTATAAAAACTAACTTGTGGAAAATCCAAGACTTTCTTCTTGGTGTTAAAAAGAAATGCCACTAAATGTTTCCATGAAACTACATAATAAATATAGAGGTATCCTGAAACAGGATACCAATTGACCTTTTTGTGACGATCAAAATTTGATTGAATTTTAGATAAAATTAAATAGTTAAGATAATAATGAATTAAGTGTTTAAGAACTATAGTCTACAAATGAAATAGACGGCTGAAGAAATCATCTTAGATGATTAAAGTTCAATATAACCTTTTTGCCTCAACTTACTAGGAATTTAAGTTATTGGTTTAGACCTCAATTCTCCAATTAATTACTCATTTTCCCCATTTACTTGCTATATGTATTATTTTATGTACTTGAGAGAATTGTATTTCATGCTTTAACTTTGCACAAAACTTACTGGAGAATTATCTAATCGTTTAAAGACTTTTAAATGTGTTAGGCTTAAATATTCTATTGGTAACATTAATTGGGTTCTCGCTACATGAAAAATACTGTAGAAACTATCTTGGGAAAAGAAACAAGTTCAAACCTCAAGTAGTTTATGACCCACAAAAGTGAGATATACACATCCTTGTCATGGTAGAACAGTACATCCTTGGTAGTGTGCAAAGATTGTCACTATAATGTTTTGTATTTCTTTCTTCTAAGTAATTTAGGTTTTGAGCCATTTGAAAAAGTGTAGTCATGACATCAGTTTTATTAGCTATTATACGTAGTTAAAAAATCTTAAAGTAGTGTTTTAAATAAAAAAGAGGTATTTTATTTAGTTATCATAATAGTTTTATTTTCATTCATTTTATCTTCATTTCTTTTCCTGTAAAATGGGAATAATTCCTGGTATTTTATAACTTTACTAATACATTTTTGACTAGGCATTCTAAACTGAAATAATCAAACCAGGGTTATCTGAGTAAGTGAATGACTGATAATTTTTCAATTGTAGTTACTTGAGAAATCAGATATTACTTTAGAAAATTTTAAAAAATATTTTATAGTAAAAGACATATAGAAAGAGTTTCTGGGCACTTAGCTTTGATTAGTGTTATTTATATATGTAAAATAGATTACAGAGGCTTTAATATAACCTTGTGTATACTTTTAAAATAATTCCCTTGCTATTTATTGATTAGTAAAATGTAATACTCAATTACTTATTAGTAACATGCAGATACACAAGTCCAAAAGTTTAACAAGCAGAAAGCAGTAAGTTAAGTCATGTATTTACTCACTTGTATGTCTTATTCTCTTTGCTTTTAACTCCATTTCTTTTCTTGGCAGAAGAATACAGGAAGGAAACATGCTCAGTTACAGCATATCGATAGAAAAAGTCAATATATAGTGAAACATGTAAGTGCCTCAAATACAGATGATAAATGTCCATTCCATAGCATTATCAAAGATGCAGTCTTTGCCTCCCAGAAAAGGGGGGTAAAGTGGAAAAGGGTCACCATTACCATAAACTACAATGGACCTTCCCAGTCTCTGACATTGATTGTGTACTTTTCCTTTTAAAATCAATGTCGTATTAAACATTTCTAAGTTTCATATGAAATTAAAAGGAATGTGCATTGCAATTAGAATATGATTTGGATACTGTTGTGTCCATACATAGATTTTATCACCACTTCCATAAAATAATAAGTTTACAAAATAGTGCAGAAATTTGAAATTGTGCATTGGTAATACACTATAGCAGAATTCACACATTTTAGTCAATGTATATTTATTTATTTTAAAAAACCTCTTATATAATTAAAATGCTCCCACATGTCAAAATCATTACATCTACAATATTTTGTTCTGTAAGGTATAAAATGGTACCATATAATATGTGCTAACTTTGGTTTAATTAGATAAAATTTGTGTTAATCTGATTCAATTATGAATCCAATGAACTTTATTTCATTGAACATATTTAACATCAGTGTGTTTTCTGACTGCTTATACACCAAATAGTTGGGTATATCTTTGTCATAACAAAGTCAGATATTAATGCTAGTGAACTTCTCAAAGTGTCTCAATAATGGATGTAATTGGCTTAACTAGTTACCAAACAAATCCAGATTGAAATTACTAAATTACTTAAGCAATGAGTTTAATGCTGCTAATCCCTCTGTTTCCCGAATGACTAAATGTTTTTCTGTGTCTCAGCAAATGCTTCAATGAAAGAGATAATCCTTTTTTTTGATCAGAAAATGTTACATTTTTACACATTTTTCAGTAAAACTTTGATTGAATAATATTTGCATTTTTCACCATAACAGTCAGCTTTTCAGTAATCAGATTTCTTGTTACAGATGGCATTGGGAATAATTAGGCATTAATACATAACAAGCAGATTATTCCAAGAGGCTATTATATCTTATGATGTAATATTATAAAGAACAAGACTTGAAGCCAGGAAACTAACAATTGGAAACAGCAGTAATCTTCAAGAATTGAATTACATGGACTTCCATGTTACTATTATAACTCAAAATTTATAACATCAAATTAAGAGGAAAGTCAGATCAGAACATTTTTGATATTATTTGCATGAACATGACATTACTAATAGCCAGCTAAAAAAATATTTATTCCACAACTTTTTTATAATATAGAGCATTTTTCTTCCAGCATTTTTACATGGGTAGCTAACATTTTGCCTATTAAGTTTTCATCCCTAAAAGCCCAGTTCACACAGTAGATGAGCAATTAAACGCATAGACAGGAAGCAAAATTACTTTATTTTAGAAATGCAGGTTTTTAAGGCATAATATATTAAACTAGTATAACATATTTCAAGAAAAAATTCAATTTATATGTATATTTTCTTTTACACCATAAAAGAAATAAATTCACGATGTTCTTTATAATAAAATGAGTTCTTCAGAACTAATATATCAACGGTGAATGTACCACATGGCTTATGGTAGTTCAAGGAGGCAGCATAGCACTGGTGTCAGGGAAATATATCTTAATTATACTAAATTCAGAAAACAAACGAGAAAAGGAAAGGAAAAACAAATGAGATGATAGCAATTTTTATTTAATTGATTCAGCAAATATTTATTGATCACTTACTATGTGCCACACATTTATGCAGAGGTTCTAAAGCAACACACAACTAGATTTCTGTTTATATGAATTTATGTTCTGTAGAAGATTACAGAACAAAAAATAATACATAACCAATAACATACATTTGAATAATGAAGAACTATGGGGGAACAAATAAATGAGGAATAAGATGATGACTCCCCTTTTTTCTTAATATGGTCAGGGAAGTCCTCTCTGAGCAGATAATATTTGAACTGAGTGAAACATGGTAAAAAGGAGATAGAAATTTTCAGATTTGAAGGAACAGAGATTGTGGAAAATAAATCAACTGCAAAGTAGTCTAATTTATGAATGTTTGAGGACTGGAAGACAGGAAGACTAGAATCTGGCCATAAGCAGACATAGAAATAGAGAGGCAGAGATGCCAGATAATGCTTTATAAGATATGGCAAGGAATTTAGATTTTATTTCAAGTACAACAGAAAGTTTTTAAGTTGGTGAGTGATATAATCTAAGTATGATCAAAACTGTTTTGGTTTCTTTAGAGAGAATGAATTGTAGGGAGCAAAAGTGGAAGTTGAGGAGCTACTGCTATAATGTGGGAAAGAGATTATGTTACCTTTGGATAATAGTGGCAGTAATGGAGACAGGCAGAAGTGGAAAGATCATAAGTGGGTGTGGGAGGGTGTATATTGTTGATGTGGGAATGAAGGAAAAAAGTAGTTTTGTGAGTTTTACTGCTTTATCAACCAACTTGATAATGATACCTTTTATTAAGAGAGAAAGACTAGAGAAAACAGATTTCAGGTTACAGAGTTAGACTTTGGCATGTTAAATTTTTAATGTCTGCATGTTCTGAGAAAGCAAACACAAAGAAAATATGGAACATGAGAAAATGGAACTCAGGGAGAGTTTAGGGAGTAAAACATGGACTTGGAATCACTCATTACTCTTGTCTTAATGGTTACTTTTCATAGATTAAAAATGGAGTCTGTGATTGCAGTTAACTGGCATACTTTGATTTTAAGATTGACTCTTCGAAAATTAAATGTAAACTTGTTTTTAGGCACAACTAATACAGAAAAGGTATCAAGCATGTTTGATATCTATTGTACCTGTGTAGTTTCCCCAAACCAAATGTGAAACTTAGTGAAATATGAATTTATGAAAATCAATGGGAAAACAAATGAAACGATATGGAAAAATGATTTAAAAAACATATTTATATTGTGACATAAAGGTACAACGTAAGCCTTAAATTGAAATGCTTAATTTTATTTTAATAAGCATATTTCTGAATAAGAATTAAACAACTAACTGCATCCATTACCACTATTACCACCAACAAAAAACTTAGACTTTTTGTTTTCCTCAGGAGAAAAAATTTTGACAAAGGAAGATTATCTTTAGTAATATCAATAATACAAGAATGAGAATCAGACAACATTCATCTGGTAATTGGTAGAAGGTTGGTGTCTGTTTTGGAAGGTTTTATTTTGCTTTTGTTTGTATACAGCTCTGTGGTATATCTCTTAAAAACAATACACCACATTTGATATGTAGTCCAGTCTTTGAGTAGGCAGAACGTTTTTTAAATAAAATCATGTTTTCTTTATAGAACCATTTATGTGCACATACCATTCAGCTCACTATTAACTGTCTCTAATCCCCAACAACCTAAGTGTAATTGGACTTAATCTTCTAAGCAAATTGTGATTACTTTTATTTCACTTTAGTACTGCTACTATTCAAATATTAGTTTTAGACATTGTACAAGAATAGTTTTCCCTCTTCACAGGCTCTGAGTAGTTTCGGTTATTTCTGTATAGATGTAACACCATGTTGTAAATACCCTGCTTATTTTTATAACGAGTGTTAAAAGCTAGATGAAAGCTCTGCTTAGTTTCTCACAATACAGCCTCTTGGTGCTATAGAGTTCAAAGTCCCTGGGATCATTTATGGGTACCACAAAAATGAACATATAGGGAAAGGGTCTTGATTCTGGATTAAGTTGTCCTCTAACTAGTTCTGTGATGTTAGGCAAGGCTCTTAATTCTGATGAACTTCAATTTTCTTATCTAAAATGAGAGTGCTGAACTAGAATCAAGCTATCAGAAAACATTTTCTGTCAGGGGTCAGACAATAAATATTTTAGGCTTCATGGGCTAAGATTCAAAATCTAGGATATTTTGCAGCTATTAGATATTATGTAGCTATTAGTTACCTTTATATATTATAAAATAAGAGAGAAAACAAATTTCCCAACATTTTATTGACGAAATTTAAAATGAGTCCCAAACTGGAAAATTTCTTATAATTTTTATGTCACAAAATATTTAAAAAATTTTTTCAACCATTTAAAAATGAAAAAAAAAAAAAGACTTTTAGATCATAGACAGTGTAAAATCAGGCAGTAGAGCTGATCTGGTAGTTTGCCTGTCCCTGAACTAGATTAATTTTACAGTACCCTAGGAAATTGGGTTTTATTATATATTCATTAAGATGTCTTCAAAATGTTTTACTTTATACAGGTTATATAGATTCTTCAAAATTATATAGGATATTTGTATAAGTTTTTGTACTCAACTTATAGATTTATAAATTAAGCCAGTGAATTTATCAAAATATAATTATAGTTGTGTATCTAAAGTAAACCAGGAATAAAATCATGGTTGAAGAGAATTGGTTGTAAATTAATCATGTTTGATCAACAATTATTAGAGTGGTTGAGCACCATCTCTAGAATCAGATTGTTGCAATTCTAATTTTAGCTTTGAGAACTACCAATTGTGTGAATTTGACCAAGTTACTAAACTTATAGAACTTTGATTTTCTTTTGTTAAATGACAATAATAGTATTTATCTCATAGCAATGTAGTAAATATGTGACTATGAATGTGAAAATGTCATGAATGAATTAGTATGGTAAAATGCTTTAAAGATATTTTAATACTTTATGAACTTCAGAAAGCATTGGCTATTTATTTTTTATTTTTATTTTTTTTTGAGTTGGAGTTTCACTCTGTCGCCCAGACTGGAGTGCAGTGGCCGCTTCC
>NW_007260479.1:1214787-1297131 GCF_000164805.1 Carlito syrichta
GCTGATTTTTTGATTTATTGTAGAGATGAGGTCTCGCTGCCCAGGTGGGTCTCGAACCCGCGGGCTTAGGCAATCCACTCACCTCAGCCTCCCAAAGGCGCGGGATTACAGGTTGAGCCACCGAGCCCGGCTGGCTATTTATTAATAGTAGATGTCTATTGCATCATTTAATACAATCCTCAAAATAATCATGTCTGGTAGACAATGTCTTTGTCTTGTGCCTGAGATTACAATGCTAAGTGACAGAGTCAAAATTCAAAGCCAGGTGTGATGGACTTAAAAACAAATGCATTTGGACTGCATAACTGGGTATATGGGGAAATGTCATTGCCCACTTCTACCTTCCATGGCATTTTTCTTACATCCAAGTGCTTGTGGTTTTTCCTGAGATTATAGGTTCATAATGCTGTTTTGTAGTCACATTTTCCCATTTCATACTCACATTGAAATAGATGATTTTTAAAATTTGATACAACAAATGTATATTCTCTCCCCCCCCCACACTCGTTTCTAGTTACTAGACAATAACTGATACTCTGACATTTCATTTCTCTTCCTTCTGGCCTTCCAGCAACTAAGCTCCATTTAAATCTTTTCATGGTAGCTGATTTTAGCTATGTACAGAAGGGAAATTTTGTGCAGTAGTGTGCAGAAGTGTTCAGAAGGAAAATTTTGTATTAAACCATCTTTTGTCACTTCCTATTGCTATGAAATTTGAGATTATTTTCAATACAGCAAATTTACTCAAGAGATGTGATATTTAAAACAAATTAATAGCAGTTTGGGAGCCTAAACAAGGGCATGTTTACTGCCAACATTTCAGTGGGACTGTTTGGCAGGAAGAATGCTTTCAAAAGCTTCACATTACATATAAATAAAATGTGCTATGGAGCCGAATTGCCATTTTTGTAATCAATAAGAGATTTTAAAATTTGTGTTACTCAATATTTGTCTTTTAAAACATTTAATTTATTTAACAAATAATAATCGTATATTATACGAATACAATGTGATATTTATATATAGTTGAATGATTGCAGCAAGCCAATTAACATATCCATCATCTCACTTACCTATCATTTCTTTGTGGTAAGAGTGTTTAAAATCTACTTTTCTCCATCGCCTCAGAAAATGAGAATGGACAGTTTTGTTCTTTTGCCACTTCCCAGCTGTCCTATCCTATTGGAAAGGAAATTCAGTCTCGTGGTTGCATAAGACAAATTCTTCTCCCACCATTCAGTTACAGAATTTGAGCAACTATTGTATTCGATTTTGAAAATGCTGTGTTGTTGTATTCCAGGGTCTTCAGTTTATTTTACTTGGCACAACGTCTGTCTAAGAATATACCTGTAATAATATTCCCGGTATAATACTAATATTCCATGCTATCTGTAATTCATTTTGCTTTCCAATACTGAAAGTGAAATAAGTTAAGATGCCAGAATATACTTACTTAGGATGGAAAAAAATGCTTCTCTTCCATGGTTTCTAATATAATTCCTGTTGACTTTGCTATTAATACAGATGTGGCCCACAATTCCAAATGTCCAAAAGATTTCCAAAAAAATGTGGCTTCCATAAAGGATTTCTTGATTTTAAAATTTAGAAAAATACTGCATTAAGTAACTTTAATAGTTCTTATGATAAGACCACAGATTTTAAGAATACTGTATTTGCAGATACAATATTCGGTTTCCATGAGAAATGTAAGGTATATTTTCCACACTTCTTGACCTCATAAAACCAATTATTCTGTCCTCCACACCACCTTTGTTTGTCTGTTTTTCCTGGACACTTATTAGAATTGCAGCCTGTAAAAGGTAATTATCTACAAACCTAACCAAGGAGGGGGAAAAAAATCTACAAAACAAACTCAAAGCTTAAAAAACTAAATTCATAGTGGTATAAAATAACAGACATAGGCAATTCTGAAAGAAAACTAATAATCCTGGGAATAATAATAATAATAAAACGGAAAGAGGAGCCATTGCATTTATTTCCTGTAGCTTTCAGGCATTTCTAAGTCCAGTTGAATGCCTTTTACCATGAAGAGCTCTGCTTTTCTTCAGTACATATGTTGAAGCACAGGATATCATTACTTTATGACCCAGTGGTTCAAAATAACTTATTTCAAGAAAAAACAAAACATGCTATTGAACAAACTTCCTTTATTGATCTAATACTGAAAGATTAATTAGTGTACCACAATATCATGGAAATTAGATCACTGGCCAGATGTGACATCACAAGCCTATAGTCCTAGTTACTCAAGAGCTGAGGT
Organism: Carlito syrichta; assembly: GCF_000164805.1. Classification (NCBI taxonomy): domain Eukaryota; kingdom Metazoa; phylum Chordata; class Mammalia; order Primates; family Tarsiidae; genus Carlito; species Carlito syrichta. The sequence goes on from NW_007260479.1 coordinate 1,217,069, forward strand.
AGGAATATCCCTTGAGTCTAGGAGTTCAAGGCCACATTGTGCAATGATTGCACTGTGAATAGCCACTGCATTCCAGCATGGACAATGTAGTAAGACCCAGTTCCTACAAATGAATGAATGAATAAGTAATAAAATTAATAAATAAATAAAATTAACCAGTCACAATAGTGCACACTTTAAAACAGTGTACAGTCCAAAGTTGCCCCAGTCCCACTTATCTTTAATGAGCTGTCTTTTCCATACATGAATTTCATAAGCCTAACAAATAAAATATGACAAATAATAAACTGACAAATAATAAACTGATTAATATACATTTCTTAAAATCTGGAACTAGGTGACTTTCTTATTCAACTTTGTAAGCAAGTTTATTTCTTTTAATTTAGTGTGTTAAAAAGCTGATTGATTTTCTACCTGAATTTATCACTTACAACCATACTTAATGAAACAAAAGGTCAATTTACTCTTATTTGCCAGTTTTGTTAAATCACTAAGCCAATGCCATGTAGTGAAGAATTTACTTTTCATCACCATTAAAAATAAGTTATACGTGTGCTCACAATGATAAATAGGTATTTTTTGAACACTAGAATATCTAATGACGTTAGATTCAATTCACATTTTAAGTTCTCCCTAAGCAGGTTTTATGTCTTATGTATATTTTATCCTCCCCATTTATTTGGAGAATAATAGATGATTAATGCTAGTTAACTGAATCAACATTTAAAAATATCTTTTTGTTTTGAAATATGACTACAGAGTGGCAAGGCAAAATCATTATTTTCAGCATATATTCAGACCACACTCTTTGCAAATCAAATATCCTCCACCAGTATTTCTAGAAACTGGGTCTTACTACATTGCCCAGGCTGCAGCGCAGTGACTATTCACAAGTACAATCATTGAACAATGTGGCCTTGAACTCCTAGGCTCAAATATCTTCCATAGCATTTGCAAATATTTGTAAATAAATATTTTCACTCCTAAGTCCATTATAATCACAGGTGGTTACATTTCAAAGAGGGCATAAAAGTTTATCTTTTTGATAAATTGATAATAATATGTTTTATATGTTGAGATAGAAATAGATTTATAAACAAATGGAATTACAAAAAAATAAACAAGTCACAGTGCTATAATTTATTGAAAACATGACTATAAAGAGATTAAAAATTGTACTGGAGTCTTTCTTCGACGTTCAGGATGAAATTGGAAAGAGCAACACTGAATAGAGGTCTATATTGAAAAAGAGGGAAATGTTGTCTTTTTCTTTTAATTTGCAAGTCTAATAGAACTATGAGAAGGAAATGGTGTGTTTGCATAGTTTTTTATTGAATAAAGCAAGACCTTATTATAGATTTACTGAAACTACTACTTGAGATTCAGAACTGATACAAATGTCTTACTTATTTGAAATTTGCCAAATGCATTTCATATAGTATGGAGATAATGGCCAAATACCTTTGCAAATAATACTTGAGTAACCTAGATCATTTTGAAATTTAAGCTTTCTTAAAAATAGTTACTAGGAATTATTAGTTCCTATTAAGCACAAACAAATGTTTTTTTCCAATTATATTAGGTCAAAAGAAATCAGCTAGCTAGTCAATATTGATTGACTATTTGAGTAATATTTTATAATTCTTGTCATCTTTTTTGTGTCTTGAAAAATAACCATCATCTTATTCGTAGACAATTATTAATTATCATCTTTTAGGTATTTCAAACTTGTTTTTTAAAAGTCATTGTGTAGGAAATTTTACATTTATTATTTTGGTAAATCAATTAATTTATATGCTTGAATATTATTTTCTAAATGTGGTGTTATAAAATCAATGGCTGTGTTAGAACAGAATCAACTTTATTATATAATTTAATAACATTAGACCAAAATCTTAAATTTTTTGTGAATTAGTCACGTAATTCTATTTTATTTTAATAACTGGTTTAAGACATTTTAATAGAGTCACATCAGCAACTGAGATTAAACTTGGGTATGTTTTCCATGATAATTGGGAATATTTTCCTTTTTTGACCAAAAGAAAGGAAAATCTGTGTTCATAAATTTCTTAAAAGTTTAAACAGATATACAATAGGAGTGTTTAATTATTTTTGCTAAAACTGTTAATCCATGTTTAGAGACGTTAGAAATATGTAAATTCATTACTAGAATTCTCATTCCCAAATTATGAATATTTTGGGGAGAATTAAAAAAAATCAAGTTTGAGAGAGGAATGTACCCATTTTTTGCTCATCACTGCTCTGGACAAGAGGTAGAAAAACTTTCCAATGTATGTTGTAGGTAAAAGAAGTTGATTTTAAAAATCCATATAATGTGCCACCATTGCCTTTGTGTTGCAAACACAGCTTGAATCTGTCCACTCCTCTGATACAATATGGTTGACACCATTTAGAGATAAAATTCAACGTAATTCTGACATTAGCTATGCAGCATGAATGCTACTGCAGAGATCATTTGTCCCTTTCCATATGCATGTTCTTAACACAGCGAAAAAACGACAGAAGGAGAGTATTGTCATTTAGGCCCACTGAACTAAGAAAGCCTTGAGACTGTTATTCTATTGATTACAAAGAGAAGAAATGAACCTCTATTATTTAGGTACAAGAAGACATTTTGTAAATTGGACTAATTTGAACCTATGAAACTATAGATGATATTCAATAGATGATTATGAATCACATTATTTCTGCAGCCTAATATTATGGCATGAATGTTTAATCAATAGCTTTTTTTTAATATTAATGATACTGCAATTGTTTTGCAAGGATTATTTGTTCTGCCGGCTTGATTAATTGTTCTACCAGTAGTATGTATTTTCGAAATGTGTTTCACTTCTATGAAGTATAATTTAGTTTTGTATTATATATTTGAGTTATAAATTTGCATACATATTTCTTTTTTCTTTTTTTGAGTTGGAGTCTCACTCTGTCGCCCAGACTGGAGTGCAGCCTCGACCTGCTGGGCTCCGGCGATCCCTCCGCCTCAGCCTTCCAAGTAGCCGGAATTATAGGCATGTGCTACCACGCCTGGCTGATTTTTTGATTTATTGTAGAGATGAGGTCTTGCAGGCAGGTCTCGAACCCGCAGGCTCAGGCAGTCCACTCACCTCAGCGTCCCAAAGGCGTGGGATTACAGGCTGAGCCACCGAGCCGGGCTTGCATACATATTTCTTAAGCACACTTGTGGTCATCTATTTTTTACCGTAAACCTGAAACCTGAAAGATTGTTTTAGAATATATATTCTATGACATTAATAGTAATTTTATAAATAAACATAATTCCTCCTTTAAGTCAACCATAAAATTGTGCTCCTTAAACTTTTGTTAAGAGGTATACAAGACCCAATATGTCTACTCCAGCTCATATTAAAAACTAGCTGAGAAAATGAAGAAATGAAGACATTATTGTTTAAAGGGAAAGACAAATTGAAGACACTTATGCTACTTTAGAAATGTGCTCAGGGTTAAAATGTACTACCCTGAGACATTAGTCAGAAAACCTGCACAGTTAATGGGAACCCTCAGTTTGACTAATTGTTGGCATTAAGAAGGGAATTTCAAGGTCTATTAAGAAGGAAAATGAAAACCCAAGTGCATATGTGGTTTAGTGTGTCTAGTGGAGACTGACAAGGACATGAACAAAAGGTGGTGAACAAAAATAATAGAAAAATTGACCAAGAGGCCTTATGAAAGTCAAGAATTATAAGAGAAACAAAATAGCCTGGGATGATGCAGAGAGTAGCTTGACCTAAGGTTAAATAATAACTACTCCTCAGAATGACCTATGCCTCTTTGATATGTGTCTTTTGGCTCAAGCTAGTAACTTAGAAACAAATATTTATATTTCATAGATTTTTAATAATTAGCTAATATCAAGAATAGAAAAACTAAGCATCTTCCATCTGAGCAGAAAATGGTATTTATACATTTCTATTTATTTTTCTACCTTTTTGTTATCCACATAGTCAACAAATATGTGTACTTACATAACTTTAAGTTGTAAAATGTTTTATAAAACTTTCAGACCTTTGGGTTATAAACTAATACAAACTAATTTTTTTCATGTGATAGTTACTCAATTAGACAAATGACAAGAGTGTCAAGGGTAATGAGGGCATGCAAAATCAGGATGTTAAACTAGACATTTACGTTTTTGTTAGTCAACTTAAATCTTTGTTAATTCAAAATATGTTCCACCACTACACTGAAAAATATAATAGTTTTACATTTGGGAATCCAAAACAAAACAAAAATTATTATTTTGTAAATAGTATATATAGTTGGTCAGTAGAATTATTGAGTGGCCAATATGAACAAAGTTCTGTATTGACATTCACAGATATTCATAGATATTTGGTTTCAATGATAAGCACATAAATACTACCTTTAAATAAATGAGCACATTAGTATTACTGTTCTAAAGAGAACTTTATGTATAAGAGTTAGAAACACAGATAACCACCAAACACCCACATTTGTGTTTAGTATAAAAAATGCTAGCTAACCTCTGCAGTGAGCCAAGGTGTAGAGAAGATGCTTACAGCTCTGTATATCGTAGCTGTGTTTTATTAAATTGACCTTGTGACCTGAAATGATTTCTGCTTCTCCCAAGTGCTGAAAGACACTTCAGTTAACAAGTATTTATTGAGCAAAAGACAATATGCTAGGTATTGAGTATAATGTGATAAATAATACAACCCAGACTCAAAGAACTCACATTTTAAGATATTTCCTGTCAAAATGTCATTGTTGGGTTGGATCACCTGTGTAAAAATCCCCAAAGGTGCTTGTTTAAAGTGCAGGTTCTCAAGTGATGTCTTAAACTTACTGATTCACAATCTCTGGATTTCTGGCAATGGCCACTTAAAAAATAACTTCCTGTATATTTCTTAGGCATTCTAAAGTTTAGTAAGAATATGCAGAGTAATAGATCCCTTAGCATTAATTTTTTTTAAAAAAATAATGTGGCAATAGATATTCTCAGGGAATTACAAGCCTGGAGGAAGGACTTGTAACAACCTGGTGGGAAGGCTTCCTGCAAGAACAAACATCTAAGGCTGATTTTCACAGGAGGCCACCTGCTGGCACACATGCTATTTGTTATGAGCATTATAAAGGTTTTCTAGCTAGCAGTTAATGTATAAACCAAGGAAGAGAGTTAGAAAGAGACCGGTATATGTAGAGGAATGCAAGGCACTTGACTATAGACAATAAAGGATTTTAAAAAAGGAATATAATGAAGATAACTAGGTATCAAATAATCAAGAGCCCTGAATACTATGTTAAGGAAATTGGATTGCATCTTGTGTTTCATACCCAAATGCAAATAACATTGTTAAAAAAAAAATAAGTCCAGAGAGGGAGACAATGCAGTATTTTTAATATCGATACTGCTCTGCTCCAGCCAGTCGTTGCCATGGGAAAATGTGGCATAGAATTACCAGATTGTCCAGTCTTTCAAAAATAGCCAAAAATCTGGTGTATTCATTAGAATTAGGTTCAGCTGCAAGTAATATGATATCCTAAAATAATAGCATTTAAGCAGGAATGAAATGATTTATTGCTCACAAATTAGTCTGGAAGAATCCAGTCCTAGACTAGAATGTCATTTCTGTTCCACCAAAACTATAGGGAGCCAGATTCTGTCTAATCCACTCCTCCACTATCAGTGGCCTGTAACTCTTCTAGTCTTGGCAGCACATGTCCAGGTCACAGAAGAATTGACCAATACAATTGGGGAAGAGAGTTTTGTCATTTAGGTAAGGTTCCTGGACACTGCCATAACATTCCACTCAACATCTATATGCCTAGATACAAGGAAAGTTATGAAATTGACTTTTATTCCAGGTGACCATTGCTCTTTAACCATTTTATTATTATAGATAAAATGCAGAGTAAACATGGCAGGACTAGAGGCATTCTGTATTATTATTTATGACTGATTTGGTATATCAATTATATATGCAGCATTGCTTTTAATCTATCAATCTATGTAATCTATTTATATAATCTATTATTGTGCATGATTAGATAGATAACTATTATTGGAAAATAAAAATGTCTGAGTTGGATATAGCCTCTAAATTACCAGATTATTTATGGGAGTCTTTGATATTAGAAGTTATTAGATATTATTTAGGAAGAAAGTAAGCGATTCAATATATAGGAAAGGAATGTGTTCATTAACTATTTAAGTGGTCAAATTGTCTGGACTTGATAACTAGATTTTAGAATAAGAGGAGTGAGAGAATTAAATAATTACTGTCAGGTTTCAAGTTTGATTAATTTGACAGAGGGAGATGTAACAATTTGGATTAAAAATACCAAATAAATCACTGGTTTGTGGGGCAGGATGGGTCCATTTTTGTACAAGCTAACTGATAAACATGCTTGGAATACTACAGACATTTTGATATCAGACTAAAGGTAGGGGTGAGATTTGAATTAAAAATATAAATTTAGGAGTTACAGAATATTGCAAGTAAAACTATTACCAGGAAAGAATATCCAGACCATACAGAAGCATTTGTAAATTTAAAAGAACATGACAATAAGACAGAATACTGGCAAAATGGTTATTCAAGAGTAGACCAAAAAGGTGTAAGACTCATCATTAAACTAAACAGGTAAGAGTTGAAGGGAGCTTAAATATTACAGCAGCAGATGTACTATCCACTAAACTTGTTAATTGGCAGTATGACAACTCAGTGAAAGGCGATTTGTGAAAGAAGTCAGAAACCGGATGTTGGTGAGTGAATGGGAAGTGTGAAAATGGATATATGTGATTCCTGTAAATGTAACTTGTGGAAATTGGATACAAAAATATTGAACTCTGTCTTTCACGACGAAAAGAGTAAAGCACAATGGAAAGTAAAACAAGGTGAAGGAAAAATTGTTCATTATTGGGGGTAAACAGGAACGTATTAGTGAGTTAGAAAAAAGACACTATGGAGGAAGGTTTTGAAAGAACCTATGTAGGAAGTAATGCGTAACTCACCAAGGTCTGATAAATAAGGAATGAAAGGCACAGCAAGATGAATTGCTCTTTAAGTGGAGAGAAGGGGATGGATGTTGTGAATGTGTGCAGGCTTTAGTTTTGGAGATAGAAATTTAGGGAAGATTATTCCTCACTAATATAATGTTCATAATTAACTTGTTTTCTGTGAATAGAAGTGGAATGTGCAGATGGAAAGAATTCACAGAGAGATCTGAGGCACCAGCTGAGAAGGAGACAATGATTTCACAGTGGTGCCAAATAGCAGAGGGATGTGTGTGTGTGTGTGTGTGTGTGTGTGTGTGTGTGTGTGTGTGAGAGAGAGAGAGAGAGAGAGAGTTTTAAGCTGTGCTTCAGTAATTGAGTGAAAAGACACTCATGATACTGACCCAGATATGAGATGGTGAAACTGTGTGGTATACATATATAGCAATAAAAGTGATTTAAATGATCTAAATAGAGAATTATTCAGTAGATAAATAACTGGGTCCAAACTAGAGAATAAAAGGAGAGATAGTTCTAAATAGGAGCAAGTTGGAACAATTAAGGCAATAGTGGTTTCCAAGAATTTAAATAACAGATTTGGTAGAAATTAGATTTTGAAAAACCTGAAAGAAATGAATGTTGTAGTTAAAAATGAGGAATGCTATCATTTAGATTATTTAAGCCGAGTGTTCCCAGGTTACAGAAGTGGTTAGTTGAAATGAAATAAAGATGAAGGTCTTAGGTATTATATTCTCCAGACACTTCAAATGTAGCTTGTTAGTTGTTGGCTGGATATATTCTATTACTGTATAGAAAACATTATGCATATTACACAGATCAGGTTAAGATTTTAGCACATAGGGCTGGGAGTTAACATCTATTATCTGTTCTGTCAATTATTTGATTGCTAATTACTAAATGTTCACCTAACATTTCTCAATTTGAATTACCATAATGTTAAAATAAAAATAAAAAAGCCAACTTACCTATAAAAGATTTATTGAGTGAGCAATGAAAAATATTATATGTTCTTATCAGAAAGCTGTAACATTTTGTAGAAAAGGTTATTTATAGCAAGAAAAAGAGAGAAGTCTATCCTTTCTTGTTCAACTGTATAGCACTGACTACATTGCCTCATACAGCCAGTCTCCTTCCATATCTCAGTATGCAGGCCAATTGACAATCTAAGACAAATGGGAGTAATTGTAGATGTTGACACTGATTTCGCGTAGACGTCACAGTGATCTTCCTGAAAGTTCTCATTAACTAAGATCAGAAGAAAATTTGGGAAGAATTACAAAAAATTCTTCAATGGCAATTAGGAAATTCCCAGAACAAAGGGAAAATATAAGATTCCTTTATTGTTTTTAAAGAAAAAGGTGTTTCAGCACTAAAGATAGGTAAATTGACAGTGTTTCTCAAAATAGTTCTCAAGAGACTTAGTATATTGTTTACACATTTAAAGAACACCTGTATCCATTTCAAGATGATGATAGCATAATTTATTACACTTGTGAACAAGAAATGAATAGCAAAAAAGCAGAATCCAGGAAACATCTCAAAGAATATGAATGGAAGTAAACTTCTTGTCCTAAAGGAACGTTTTTTAAAAACACTGTATCCCAGCTAATGGAAGGGAACTTACTATTCTAAGTTGGTTTTGATGAAAGAGTAAAAAATTAAAACTGTGAGTGATATCAGGAAGTTTAGGTCATGAAGTGAGTTAAAAAAAAATAAAAATAAAAACAAAAAATATACCCAGTAGGCCATATCCTGAAAACATGTGGGTGACAATTAGATATTAAAAAAAGTTATTGTGATTCTAAATCCAAATGTTTTGTGAAGAATAAACATCTAAACAAGAAAATACCATGTGCAATAATATCTTTTTAAAGACCGTTAGATGATTTTTAAGATAATATTTTCACACCTGAAAAATATTATGAGTTAAACTTGATTTTATTTTTTTTATCAACAATTATATTCCTAAACTATACTGGGTTTTTCTTTGAGTTGTTCAGCATTTTGTAGTATTGGCTGTATTTTCTTGTAGGTCACAAATTACATCAAGAGGAAATTTGCCTAATAATCATTCTATTTTTTTCTGTAAAGATTCAATTACAAATATAGATTAGGAAGATGTCTTGGAGATTGGTGTGAACCAACTTCTTCATTCTTAGATTTTAAACTGAGAAATTGTTGTAAACCACCAAATACACGTAACTAGCTTCTAGCTTGAAATTTTACTATAGCCAGAAACTTCTTCTCTGAAATCTAGGTGAAAAAAATGAGTGGTGAAAGACTGGAGAATTACACAAAGAACACTGTTTTCTGTTACTAAATTATTTACAGTATGGTTAATTTATAGGTTTAGCTTAAAATATTTTGTATGATTTTCATGTTTGTCTAACAGGGGTTGTCATGTGACATTTTGCTTCTTTGCGGAATAAAGAGGATACTTCAGTCATATTTAATTGGTGTTGAAAAAATGGAAACTGTAGTAGGCACAATTACTCCTCAGTTTCCTTATTAAATGGAAGAAGGGTAAATGACCAAAATTGTGGTTTTAATTCTTTGGAGAAGAGAATTGCATGGGCCAATGACTATGGTTTGTTTATATGGCCTTGTGCTCCTGTAACTCACAGCCCTTATTCTCATCCTCTGTTTCACATTCCGCTGAACCTAAGATTCAGTATTGACAGTTTATAAACAGAAAATCTGTGTTTTCATTGTGTGGCAGGTAGAAGAGATCAGAAGCAGAGAAATTCAGATCTTACTCTAATGACAGAAACATCCTTTTGACTTGTTAAAATCTGATTTGATTTTCCCTGAGGAATAATTGATTAATTGATATATTTCAAGTGTGCCTGTCATTTTAAGGTGTCATATTATTTGTGGCAGCAGGAAAGACATAATAATGATAAGGTACAAAGATACAGAGAACAGGAAGTGTTGATCACTAACTATTGAATTACTAGTACAGACCGGCACATAAGTTATATGAAGGACTTTTATGGAGTTTTGTGATAGGACCTAAATCCTTCCCATTTATAAACTTTATTCTTTGGAAAAAATCTTTCTTGTGTACTAAATAATATGGTTTACAAATTGTTTTTTTAAGCAGGGCTTATAAGCAAGTTAACATTTTTAAATTCATTTATTTACTCAACAGAGACTATACTAGGAACTGGAAATAATATTGTGGTCTTATGCTCAAGGAGCTTATGGACAAGTAAATAAACTTTTCCTACTTTTTTCATTATTTATGACATATAACTGATATTGTCAAATAAAATTATATAAATTGATTTCTGCATATATACAATTATAAGCAATAATAATTTCATATAATTGTAAAATTACTAAATTTATTTTCCAAAGACAACCTATTAATTTTTTTATTTGTAACAGGGTAACATTGTTATTGAATAAGGTGGTAGAGATGGTGGTGGTGTTATCTTCTTTTTGAAGTGATTAATTGGCATGCTTTTGGAATTTCATTGACTCATCAAATATTTAAGAAAATCCTGGAAAAAGACTGGCATGGAACGTATTTTTGCATAAGTTATGCATGGAATTATCTTCTTGCAAACATGAAATTATAAGAATAAATCCTGTCTTAAAGTTAACAGAATGGGGGAAAATGTGATATTTTCCATAGTAGGTGGGGTAAAGTATCCAAAACAGAAGTAATTCCATACCTGGACAAACACATATAAGCAGCCATCAACTGCCAGCTCTCCTCAAGAACTATTCTAGTTCAACATGTTACCTTTTTCTCTACTTGAAAGTAGCTTTTTCCAAACACACTTGCTATATTTTTCAGTGATAGTTAGTTATATTACTTTCCAAAAAAAATGGCAGTTTTGTGACTATCTCAAGATAATGCTTGATAAAATTTACTCTAAGGACTAGATGGTTTTCCTTATATACTTTCCTTAGAATACCAAAGTTAAGTATTTGTTTTAAATTGGTAATCTATGAAGGGTGACCAAAAATACAAGCAAAACAAGCATGCAACAACAACAACCAAAAACTGAATTATTAGATGGTGGGCCTCCTGAAGTACAGGCTTCCCCTGCTAGGTAAAAACGAACCTGTCAACATCAGTGTACCAGCTGGCATTTTGAGAGAGGTTGCATTCAGCTTCAGTGAATTTTTTTTTTGGTTTGGGTGAGTGGGTGGGAGGATTCTTTTAACACCTTTGTCCATTTCATGATGGATGATTTTACAACCGTTATCTGCCCATCCTAGGTTAATGTTCAGCAGTTTTTGACCAAAAAAAGCTTAACTCTCAGGCCCCACTTTCCTTGTTCAACATCTTACCCTGAGTGATTTTTGAAAAAACGTCTTCAAAGGGAAACATTTTGCAGATGTATAACAGGTAATACAAAAAACGGCAGAAGCACTAAAAGACCTCAAAATTGATGAGTTCAAAAACTGCTTTGAGCAGTGGAAAAAGCATCTTGATAAGTGTATTGCATCAAACGGAGAATACTTTGAAGGTGACTGAAGTTTAAACATGTAAGAATAAATACACAATTTTTAATAAATAAATTCCAGTTTCAGGGGTGTGTCCCTTGTCATATGTTGTGGGTGGAAAAGTTTAGCTCTATTGTTTAAGTTCTTTTTTTCTAATGCAGTATGCTGGCAAGATCTCTCTAAAATTCAGTGTCTGCCTTTTTCATATTTCTCTGTGCTCTTTCATAGAATTGCTTTCAGTCAACAGTGGATGGCTTTACTCTTGGTGTAAGAGTAAATTTTTTTACTCTTTTTATAGCATTCCAAGCTATGGTTTTCCAAGATTAATTTGTATTTTTTCTTCTCAATCTATTTTGTGAAATTAATTCTTACTCCTATAATAACAAAATAGAATAAAATGTATTTTCAATGGTGCTATGAATGATTTTATGGATAGTGACATTTTTAAACACTCCCAGTGATACGTATAATGGGATGGCAAATGTTAGCAAATGTGAATATAATAAAACTTATTTTTACTGTTACCATAGATGTTTTTATTTTTCTTAAATCTGTCAAGAGGAACTTCAATTTAATTTATCCACTAATAATGTTAAATTAGCACCTGTTTTACATACACGTCAACTAGTCATAAATTTATGTTGAGCTTAAAAACTAAATGTAGTAATAGCTTGTCATAGTCACAAAGACCAAATGCCTAGGTATGGTTACCACAGAGAAGATATAATGAAGTTCATATATTGTAAAATAACCTGACCTACTTACACTTTTTCTAGAATATGTTAGGTGGAGGAGTGATAGAAGAATTCTGACATTCAGAAAATTTTCCACTAGTATTGAAAATCATCAGAACTGTCCCTATCTGGAAATAATTACTTTACTGATGCTGTGTTTTATAAAATTATTGGCAGAGCACAGTGGCTCACGCTTGGACTCCCAGCACTTCAGGAGACTGAGGAGAGAGGATCTCTTGCGATCAGGAGTTTTGAGACAAACCTAGGCAACATAGTGAGAATGCATCTCCACAAAAAAAATTTTTAAAAATTAGCTGGGCATGATGGTGCACGCTGTAGTCCTAATTACTCCGGAGGCAGATGTGGAAGGATTGCTTGAGCCCAGGAGGTCAAGGCTGCTGTGAGTCATGATCATACCACTGAACTCCAGCCTGGGCAACAGAGCAAGACCATGTCTCAAAAAAAAAAAAAAAATGTATACACACACACACACACACACACACACACACACACACACACAAATATATTTCCCTTTATCCCCCCACATGTAAACACATATTTTAAAATTCCAAATACATTGTTAATTATTTTCTCAATTAACACATGAACTGTCCAAATGATTGTATAGAAAAGTGAATTTTGAGATTGCTAAAGAAAAACTGGAAAACCAGAATATTCTAAATATCAGTATACCCTTAAATATACCTTCCTAAATAGGGGAATATAAATCATAACATGTGGTTGTGTTCTCACAGGAATCTTCTACTATTCATAGTTGAACCATTGTCTATTATAATAAACCAGAAAATAAGTAGTATATTCACTAACCTCTTACATTTGATAGCTATGGTGGTGTAGTCAAAATATGTAAGATTTAAGCATATAGAGTTCTGTACTAATAATAGATTCTTCACTATAATGTATTAGGTATAGAATATTGTGATGCTGTTTTCATACTGCTGATGTACATACTTGATTTTTGTTTGGTATTGACTATCATATAATTCTATATGTTTATTTAAAAAATTTAAAATATTTAAATTTCTCTTCTTGATGTCTAGTTACCAAAATGTTTTGGCAAAAAGACATTACTTTATGAGTGTTGATTAGCATTTGTGAGTCTATATTTAAACATTTAAAAATATAACTTAGACAAGGTAAAATATTTTTTGTATGCGATTTTTGAAATGAACTGATTTATATAAAAATGAACTTAGATTTTATGGTTTATGAACTTATTAGTACTTTATGATATTATAGTCTTAAATATTTAAGTTTGATTACTTTACAATAGACATAAAACATTGTATAGAGACATAGAGGTATTTTATATATTTTAAATACAAAGACAAACAAGAAATGAATGTTACTTCAGTAATGTATTAGAATTTGTTTCAATTTGTTTCAGTGTCACTGCTAAAGAAGAAAACACACATCTATTGGGTTAAATAAAATGTATACCTAAAAACTCAATTGTTGACCGGGTTCTGTTGGCTCAGCCTGTAATCCCGCGCTTTGGGAGGCCGAGGTGAGTGAGCCGTGGCTGGAGACCCGCCTGGACAACTTGGCGAGACCTCATCTCTACAATAAATTAAAAAATTAGCCAGACATGGTAGCACATGCCTGTAGTTCCAGCTACTTGGAAAACTGAGGCAAAAGGATCGCTGGAGCCCAGCAGGTCGAGGCTGTAGTGTCCGGGAGCGTGCCACTGCACTCTAGTCTGGGCAACAGAGTGAGACTCCAACTCAAAAAAAAAAAACAAAACTCAATTGTTTAGAAATCTGAGCTTTTGTAGGTTACTACAGATGAATAGAGATAGCCAAACAAGTACTGAATTAGGTAAAGTGTATATCCAATATGTATCAGATAAAACTCCCAGCTTGAAGAGACTTACAGTCATCATCTTGGTACCCATAAATCTTATCTTCTTGTTGACTTATATGTACCAGTATTTTAACTTTGCTATCACTGTTTTATGCATTATCTACTCTCTTTAAATTATTACAAAATCTCAGAAGATTTAAATAAACAATTATTCTCTAGAAAACTGCCATCTTGGAACATTTGATTAATGATGGATTGGCATTTATTGGAGGAATGGTTATGGATGGTCTAGGTAATCTTAATATCAGAATTGAGTAGTCAAGTGTTTAGAGTCAGATAATATGATTTGGTGAAGGTATCAATTTCAGACTATAGAAGTAGTCTTATTATAATTCTGGAAGAAAGTAATAAAGAGTAACTGGATGGGAATGCAAAAAATAGTCTTGTCTAGTGGGTGCCTAGACATCACTAGTCATGATTTTCTTTTGGTATAACTAGAGTTGAAGCAAACTGGGAAAAAAGAGTATTGGAAGATATTATGTACTTTGATAGGGTGTTAACATGTGTTCAATCTATTGTTTTTATAAATAGAGTTCATGATGAAGTCAATATTTGTGAAGTTACCAAACAGAGCAATAGAAAAAGAAGCAAAGTAAAAACCTCTGTTACGGAGGTTTGAACTAAAAGTGACTTAATTTTGAACTACAGTTCTGTTGGGACTATAACAAAATAGTGAGTATGTCTAGAAAAGAATATTAAATTAGTGAGTATCCCTGAAAGTTTTATTACTGTATTTCACCAGTGTAATTCAGTAAATGTGTTTGATCTATTATTTCTTATGTCAATGGACAAAGTATGCTTGGTTTTTGTTTTGAATCATCCCAATTTTAATCCTACTTTATAACTGCTAATTAATTAAGTGAAAAGTTATTGAGATTACCAATACATACCAAGATTTCCAGTTTTTCCTGAACCAAAGGGTTTCCAGAGACAGGATTTTCAGGGCAAAACTGGAATGAATTGGTCTTCAGGTTACAAACACAGGCTTTAAAAACTACTACTATTAGAATTGACTTTGGAAATGAGTGGCTTATGTAATTGTCTGACGTTTTGGAGAATAAAATCTCCAAGAAATCAAGTCATCCCTTGACAATGGGGGATTGATTTCAGGATCACTAGTGATAATACAATCCCCAAGTTCTTAAGTACCGTATATAAAAGTGGCATAGTATTTGCATATGACTCCCCTATGCTTTAAATAATCTCTAGACTGCCTGTGATACCTAATACAATGTAAATCTTATGTAAGTAGTTGTAATACTATTTTGTTTAGGAAATAATGACAAGAAAACAAAAGCATTTGTAAATGTGCAGTATAGAGGCAGCTACCCCCCCCCCATTTGTTTTCTTAATATTGTTGCTCTTGTTGGTTCAATTTATGGATGTGGAACCCATGAATACAGAAGGCTGATGCAATGTACTTTGTTTATTTTGTTAAAATATTAATGGCTTTTAAAAAAATCAAATCTCGTAAATTACCGCTCTATCCAGACCCTTCTATCTCTTTCTTTTTCTTGCTTTTGGTTACATATATAGCAAAGAATCTTTGTTCTAAAATAACCACTTTAATTCCCTTCTCTCTTATGAAGAGATCTGGCAATATGATGGCCATATTTTCCAGATAAAAAATCAGAACACATAGCTTAATTCTTATTAGTATGGAAATATAACCTAGTAATTGACATCAGAAATGTCCCGAATGAATCTAGATTTGTTGCTGAACAACTAAAAAGAGCTGTATGTTTAGCATTTAAAGTTATCAAACAGAAATCCAAGTGTGAATGAGTTAATCTCTTAATGAATATGAGCAATGCCTTATTTTAGACCAATGAATTTCAATGCATATTTTTCTAACACTCAGAATGAATATGATATGGCAATTTACTTAAAATATTTCCTGAGATTTCATTATTCATTCAGTTAATAGAATTGCATAATTCTTATTTTATGCTTCCCATAAATTTACTAGTTTAATCTGTATAGTAATTTGACATACATCTTCTTATGGGCAGATTATTCTGGTGCTCAATCTCAATCACATAGTCAAATAAGAAACAGCAGTAAATACACAGGTTCCTGAGTTTACTGAAGCTATAAGTTTCAGGTCATACACTTGTGATATGGCGGAGTGATTTGTTGGTAACAAGCTTTTACATTTATAGACTATATTTCTTTAGTCACTTCTTGGAACTGAATAATTCTAACTTAATTGTCCTCTCTAAATCAGATTTACTATAGTTCTTTCCTTTACAACATTTCAAGAATAACCATATTATTTTTCCTAGGGAATATTTAATAGAGTCTTTTAGCTTGAATCTTTCCTTCAGGGCCCCACTTGAGATCATTTGAGAAAATAACATTAGCCTCTCTCCAAACATCTTCCTGATAGAACTTCTTTCAAGACAAAGAGCAAAGGATAGAACACAGAGATGAAAGGGAGTTAGGCAAAAATGTTTCTAAGGTTTCATTCTTATGTAGTCATTCATTTTTGCTTGATTACTAAGTGGTTGATGTATATTTAATATATAGATTAATATAATTTTTTCTTATCTTATTTAGTTTTCATGAGTGACAGAGTAACTGGATACTAATAAGTTATTTAGTAAGTGCAATAAGGCTTATAAGCTATTAAAGCCTCCAATATAGTAATTCGAAACTAGTATTTAGAAAGATATTTTCTTTCAATTCTCATTTTAACTTCTAGAATGATAACTGTGTCTTAGAGGTAATGGGATAAACTGTATATTATTTATTTTCTCTACTGAAAGTTTTAT
Organism: Carlito syrichta; assembly: GCF_000164805.1. Taxonomy (NCBI): domain Eukaryota; kingdom Metazoa; phylum Chordata; class Mammalia; order Primates; family Tarsiidae; genus Carlito; species Carlito syrichta. Next base: position 1,233,943 of record NW_007260479.1, read on the forward strand.
TTTAAAAATATTAATTATTTTGTGTGATATGTATTTTTGTGATTCTGATTAGTTACAAACCAAAATACCTTAATATCTCATCATATTACAACTTATTGTCTTCAAATTTTTAGTATTTTCTTTATAACTAAAATTATTAATTTACCAGAATGTGAGAACTTGAGTTATACATGAGTACAACATACTCATTCCGGTATCTTGGTTGCTTAATACCACATTATCATTATATATCATTAAATATGACCTTTTAGTAAATCAATTTCCCACCTAGATACCTAGGTTATAATTTGCATATTGAATAACAGGTATTTCATAAACTATCTTTAAAAAATATTTTTCAAAGTAAATATATAAAAGTTTTAGTAGTTCTGTATACTTTTGGTAAATTCATCTTGCTCAAGAGAAAATTCCCATGACCCAGAAAAACTATCTATTATTATTCCTAATGTGTATCTTGACCTGGTTATTTCTATTTAAGAACTCATATATATAATGTATGGAATATCTGAAAATCAGAAGACAATTTGTTTTGTAATTTCCCCATAATGTTTAAAAAAATACTACAACCCTCTCTCTCACTTAACTCCATATGCTTAATATTACAAGACTCTTTTTTGTTTCCCTTGAAAACAGAACTCCTTGTGAGTTTTGCTACCTACCGACTTCAACTTCTCTTTATTTTCTCCTAAAACTCTTTCACCAGGCTCTTTTCTTAACCACCTCTCTAAAATGGCTCTTTTAAATGCTACTTATGACCAACACATTGTAAAATTTACTTGCCGTTTGTCAAATGTATCTTACTTAAATTCAGCATTTGAAACAGATAATCATTTTTCTCTTTTTCACATATTTTTTTACTTGTCTTCCAAAACTCCAATATCTTCTAGCTTGCTTCCTGCCCCACTGACTGCACTCTCTCCATTTCTTTGTTCTTTTTGACCCATCTGCCTAACTCCTTTATCTTTGATCAGCTCTTGAATTTACTTCTTGCCCTTTTTTCTTTTCTATCTATACTCACTGTGTTGATATTTTCAACTGGTCTCACAAAATTAAATATTATCTGTACAGTGATTATTGATAAATTTGTATCTTCAGCCTGGACCTCTTTCCTGAACACCATGCTCATACATTTACCTGCAGAGGTGACAATTATACTTGGATATCTAGTATGCATGTATCTAGCACCATGTACACAACTGACTTCTTGGCACTTCTCACATCTACTTCTTGTACAATGTTCAACATCATTAAAATTGAGTTATAAAATCTTTTATATTATTTCTGATTCCCTTTTTTTCTCTCACAATCCATGTTTAATAACTTAGCAAATTTTTTGCTCTACTTAAAATCTAGAACAAGACATCCTTTCATACCTCCACTGCTTCTACTTTGGAAAACTACTATATTTCATTTCTCATTTGAATTATTGCACTGATCTCTCCTAACTGATTTTCTGGTTTCTGTCTTCCTTCTCCATGCCACTACTCCTGTTCCCCTAGACTTCATACACCCATCTAGCAGTCTGAGGCATCTTTTGGAATGCAATTTAGATCATCCTACAACTCTGCTTAAAACTGTTACTTGGTTTTCATTTCACTCTGAAAAAAGACAAAGACCCCCAAGATATTACATGGTCAGTATTCTAACACTCCCTCTCTACCTCATTTTCCACTCCTTAACCCACATCTTATTCTATTACTTTGAGGCTGGCCTTCTCTTCCTCAGAAGTATCAGGTGTATACCTGAATTTGCCTTAGGACTTCTGCGTTTCCTTTTCCTCCTGCCCACAATTATCTATCATTAGATATCTAGATGTCTGCGCACATCCTCAAAGACTTTGTACAAATGGCTTTTGAAAGAAGAACTTTTCAGGAAGGTCTGTTATGACTTCTTTATTTAAAATTGTATTATCCAACTTCCACATACCCTCTCACTTCCTTCTCTAATTAATTTTATGCATAGCACTTATCACCATCTGAATACTCTCTCTGTAGATACTCATGTGTATATTTTATATTTTTACCAGTTATTATGTAAGCTTTATGAAGGGCTTCTTTTTTTTCTACTTTGCTGGTATATCCCTAGTGTCTAGAACAGTACTGGGCATGCGGTAGGCACTTTTACATAATTATTAAATGTATGCATTTTTATGTATATATGCTGTATTTGTTCATAAATCAAGGCACAGAAAAGGATGAATATAAAAATTACAAAATTTCTGTACTTAGAATTTATAGAATAATAAAAATGAACATCTAAGTTTGGGATACATGGCTTCAAATAATTAAATTACATCCCCAATTTTCTATGAATCAATGGTCCTTATGTTCCTCTCTTAAACTAGCTTTATAATTTCTCTAATTTTGTTCAGAAACATTTAAATATTTAAGATGTGGTAAAATTGTGTTAGAAAATGAAAAAAAACACAAAAAAATTAAAAAATAGAAAAAAAGGAAAATGAAGGAAAAAAAGTGAGAAACATCAGAACAAAAACCAACTCTGCTAATTATTTCTATAATCTTAGTCCTTATTTTTATCTTTCAAAAAAGATTACTGAAATAAATGATCTTTCATTTTTAAAAACTTTTTTGCTTTCATTCTTACTTTTAATTGGGATATATTAATTGTACATATTATAGGAAATGGTATGATATTTCAATACATGTATACAATGTTTAATGATCAAGTCACATAAATTAGCATATCCATCACATCAAATATGTATTATTTTCTGTGTGTTGTTAACATCCAAAATCTGCTCTTCTTGCTATTTGAGAATATACAGTGCATTGTTAATTACCATTACCCTATAGTGCTATAGAACACTTGAACATATTCCTTCTATCTAGCTACACTTTTGTAACTGACAACCAACCTGTGACTATGTCTTCCTCCCTCCTACCTTTCCTGCTTTGGTAATCAGTCTTCTACTCCCTACTTGTATATCAACTTTTTAAGTTGCCACATATGACTGAGAACATGTAGTATTTATCTGCCTAGGCCTGGTTTATTTCACTTAACATAATGTTATCCAAACTTCCATGTTGCTGCTAATGACAGAATTTCATTCTTTTTTATGACTGAATAGTATTTCATTGTGTATAGCTATCAAAATTTCTTTATCCATTCATCTGTTGAGGGGCATTTAGGCTAATTTTATTTCTTGGCTATTTTGAATAATGTTGTATTAAACATGAGAATGCAGATATTTCTTTGACAAATTGATTTTCTTTCTTTTTGTATATACCCAGTAGTGGGATTGCTTGATCATATGGTTATTCTAGTTTTAGGTTTTGAGGAAGATTTATACTGTTTTATATAATGACTCTACTAACTTGAATGTGTGTATTTTTATAAAATTGTAATTTCCTCAGGTCTTTGATGATTTAAGTTCAACTTGTCAGTAAAAGAAAATTACAACTATTTAATTCATTAAAAATATTTTTTGCATTCTCTCTATGTGCCAAACCTTTTGTCAGGCATGGTTGTAAAAAAACCATAGGATGCATGATTCTTTATTCTAGGAACTCCTGCTGATGGGGTTTCAATCACATTAACAAACCAGAAAGATCACTTTACTGAAGGATTAAACAATATGCAGTGATCCTGTAGGAGGAAACCACATCGAAGATGAAATGAAAATAAGTGTAGACTTAAAATCTGTGTGTATCTATTCATGTTACTTAACATAAATCACTTTGTCCTAGATCTTTGCCTGCAAGTTAACAGCAAAACTTTTCTTACGCTTTGTGTGTAAAAAATATCTTTGGAAATTTATGTAGATCTGCTAACTCTGATTTTACATATGCTTGACACATTAGCAATTAGCATATTACCTCTGTGTTATTAGGTTCTACCCCATGATGGTACACTTAACTACTTGGCATTTATGTCTCTAATCATAATAATGATAGTCACATGTAAGCATAAAATTCCAAGGTTGAGGTAAAATAGACAACTAATGGAAAAGAGAGCCATTGAAATCTTTTGAACGAATAATCAGTGAAAATTATTTCTAGTTCTTTATATACAGTAAATCAGGAATGAGAAACTGGAAGAAGAAACATGCCAGTATTTCATGATAATATTAAATTAATAAAAATATAAATATATAAGAGATATATTGCAAATGTGGAATCTTCCAGATTTGGAAAATTATTGCATATGTATAGGGAAGAAAAAACGGAGATCAGAAATGACCCAGGAATTTGATCCTCAGCAGAGATATCAAAAAAGACAGAGACATTAATGAGTTATTTTGGGGTGAATGGTGAAGAGATGTGTTGAATATTATTTGAATAAAATGTAAATATAATAAATTTACCAGGCACAAGATCATTCTTTCATGTAGGCAGAGAAGCAGGGTGAGAACCCAAACATAGGTCTTTGGGAGTATATTAGGATATAAGAAAGGAAAGATTTTAAAAATGAGTGAGAACTGCCAATAGCAAATACAAATGTAAAATGATCAAGAAGGATATAGATATGACAATAAGAGTAATCCTTAATTATGGAGACACACATTTTAACATAGAGGAATGTTTTCAAACAGTAGGGTGACTTTTTCTTTTCTCTTGGAGGTAAGAAGGAAGAAAGGGACAAAGAAAAAAAGGGAAAGGTATTGCTATAAAGACCGTGCGTAGGAAGGGGCCCAAATATAAACCTTCATAATGTCTGCAGAGAAGAAGGGACCAGGGAAGTATTAGGAATTTGAAAAACAGCACATAAGATTAAGGATTACTGCTAGTGGTAGTGATTGACAAAGAGTATTGAGAATTCAGGACAGGCCATTTGAAGCCCTAAGTGTTATTTCACACATGTTTTTAGAGATGTCAATCAGCTGGGACTGATTGGAATCACAAAGACATATGGTGAAGAGGTTTTAAGAACCCAGGATTGGCAAGGACAGAATTAAATGGCTGTCAAGGTGTGAGATTATTGAATAAGAGCAGATCTAGATACTTAAAGCAGTGAGCACCCTAAGAGACTTTGTACTCATTGTTCTTTTTAGTCATTAAAAATTATAGATTATGTTTGAGTTGATATAAAGACAAATATGTTACTGATATATATTAAAACACTTTCCTCTCCTTAAAAGTTCAATTGTTCTCCTAATCTTAGTATAAATTAATATGGTTCATTGAATATTAAAAATATTGAGGGCTGTTGGCACTATACCTGCAGTACCTGGTGGGTAAATTTCCTCTGCTTTAAAATGTTTTGTAAACCAATCAAGCTTCTTGATTCCTTTTCAAAATTTATAATACAAGATTCGTGAGGCACATGTGAAATTTGCTACAAAAATATATTGCATGAAAGCAAGGTTTGTGCTTCTTTTTTTTTTTGCGTCGGAGTCTCACTCTGTCGCCCAGACTGGAGTGCAGTGGCCGCTCCCGGCCACCGCAGCCTCGACCTGCTGGGCTCCGGCGATCCTTCCGCCTCAGCCTTCCAAGTAGCCAGAATTACAGGCATGCGCTACCATGCCCGGCTGATTTTTTGATTTATTGTAGAGATGAGGTCTTTCTGCCCAGGCGGGTCTCGAACCCGAGGGTTCAGGCAATCCACTCACCTCAGCCTCTCAGTGGTTTGTGCTTCTAACAAGCCCTCTCTCCCTCAGTAGTGGACGTGTGTGGTACCCAGTGAGTGATTTTTAATCCCTCACCCCTCCCCCTTCCCTCCTTTAGCAGTTCCCAGTGTCTGTTGTTCCCATTCTTGGGCTCATGTGCCCGATATTTAATGCCCACTTTTGAGTGAGAACATGCGAAATTCTAATGTTTGCTTTTAATAATAATTCATTTAGAATGATGGTTTTCAGGTGCAATCATGCTGCAAAGGGCATGATTTTGTTTTTTATGGCTTCATAGTATTCCATCATGTATATGCACCACATTTTCTTTATCTAGTCACCTTTGATGAGCATCTGGACTGGTTTCGTGTTTTTTGCTATTGTGAATAGTGCTGCAATAAACATATGCATTTGGGTGTCTTTTTAGTAGAGTGATCTGTGTTCCTCTGGTTATATTCCCAGGAGTAGGATTGCTGGGCTGAATGGCAGCTCTATTTTTAGTTCTCTGGGAAATCTCCAAACTGTTTTCCACAAAGAGTGAACTAGCTTACATTCCCACCAACAATGCAGAAGTGTTTCCTTTTCTCTCAGCCTCCCCAACATTTGTTGTTTTTTTGAATTTTTAATGATACCTATCCTGACAGATATGTGATAGTATCTTATCATAGTCTTGATTTGCATTTCTTTAATGATTAGTGATGCTACGCATTTTTTTTCATATGTTCATTGGCTGCTTGTATGTGGACCTTTGAGAAGCGGTTATGTCCTTTGTTCACTTTTTAAAGGGATTATAAAACCATATAATATTTCTTTAAAAAGTGATGATGGTTCATTGAAGTTGATAATGCTGGTTCTATTTCTCTTATCAGCTTGAATAATTTTGTTGTGTTTTCTGTTTCATTTTATCACACTCGATATGCATAAGAGAGAATATTATGTGTACATAAGAAAGAAATGATGTGGGTATGTAAAATAGATACCACCTAAAGATGTGTATGTAAGCTTAAACTTGCTAATGATTATTTTTTCTCTCTTCTTTGAAAATAAAAGCGTTTGTTAATTGTGTTTTCAAGGGATTTTGCAGGTAAGATAATCATTTACTCAAACCCACAAAAATGTGTTCCATGGGCTACCTGATTCGTAGTTACACTGGAGATGCTATTTACAGTATAAATTCCTAGAGTCAAATCAGAATTTCTGAAAGTGGAGCCCAGGAAATTCATTTGAACAGTATCTCTATATCATTTCTATGGACTTAAAATGTGAGACTTAGATGTCCAAGTAGTTTGTAAAAAATCTGAAAGTTTAAGATTTTATGATTTTAGGATCAGTATCTTTATTAAAAAACGTAGTGTGTACTAAGGTAATATTAGAGCTAAATAATCTAGTTGTTCAATTTGAGATTGTTTTACCCACTGGGTACAAAAGGGAAGTAAGTTCCTTTATATGTCCTTTATTTTTGCTGTTGAAGTCAGGGAAATTGCCTGTCGGCCACATAAGTAGCCTAATCAGTTTCCACCAGAAGTTTCCTAGGCGCACTTTAAGAGTGCACAGAGATGCTGCTTAGCAAGTGCCTGTGGAGTTGATGGCCCACCTGCTGCCTTGATCTGGGGCCGCTGGGATTCATTCAATGCTTTGATGGTGCACTAAATGGCACCTGGGTCTTTGTAAGAGTTCAGGAAACATCTTTTTTGGTTTGATTCATTCCCAGGGAGTGACTTTGGAATAAAGGAGACTAGCATTTATACTTCTGGTGTAGCTACTTGTACAAATAGACATTTTAGAAAAATATTATGTCTCACGTGAGTGAAGATATTGAGAAGGTTCGACTTTTATATTCTTATTCTACAAAAAGTATAGAAATTTTTGTGTATCTAAAATTGAATTTGACTTTTACTTATAAGCATAATATGTGCCCATAGAAAATATGAAAAATATAAACGGATAACGATAATGTAAACCTCTGCAATCTACCACCCAGATATGTCCATTTTTAACATCTTAGTACTCTTCTTCCTGAAGATGTTGAATTCATATTTGTGTATGTGTGTACATACAGGTATATATACATATATATGTATCCTATGTATATATATTCATACACATATATATTTATATTGTTGACATACATTCTGCACTTACAATTTTGTCCCATATAAGATAATATAAAATTATTTGAAATATTTTTATCATTTACATAATTATCTTATGACTTAGTATAATTGTACTTTACTGTTACTAGGAATTCAATCTCTTTTTAACTAAGTTTATGTATACATCTTTAACATTATTTCTCATTTAGGAACATGAAGTGATTGGCCTATGCTTTATGAAAATAAGAGTATTTTTCCAACTATTGATACAGGTTGCAAAACTGGTTTTTACAAAGAAGCTTTTTTTTTCTTTTGCAAAACCAACAAAACCAAGTTCTATGAGGAGACACTTGTGAAGTCTCTTGATATTTGTGATATTTACATTAATAACTGAAAATATATATTGTAGTGAAGTTTATGTCAATTGCTGAAATGATATACTGAAGAGGAGTGGCATGCACTATATTATTAATATTATGTTATCACTTTAAAAGACCCTATATTATTGAAAATTGTTAGAACACTAAATGTTAAGAAACCAGTGTTAAGTACAAATACTTAATGTGGGAGAAATTTACAGAAATAGAAAAGGCTTAAGAGTATAAATAAGAAAAAATTATGAAATATATGTGAGGAGAAATCTTTTAAAATCAATAGAAAGAAATTTGAATTTAATTGCATATTATTAAGGTAATTACATAGTTTGTTGGTGCAAAGAAATAAAGAATCTTGCATAACCATAATTTATGTATGGTACAAACATAAAATAACTCAAAGATAAAACTGAGAAAAGAATTTAGTACTCCATAGTCAACAAAAGACAAAAATAATAATGTAATGAATTGTTTATGCATTCCAAAATAGAGGAGGAAAAAGGACATTTTTTGAAAATAACAGGTTCTTAAAATTGATCAATATTGGAAATTAGCCATGACTAAATCTTTCTAAATTTCAGTTTGCTGAGAGATTTGAATACATGGACTTCAACATTGCCCTCAGGCAGTAATTTTGCCACCCTGCCTTGTATTAAATCTAGTTCTGTTCTACCAGGAAAATATCTCATTAGTTGAACCACCATGGTTCTAGGGATTCAGGTCCTTAAACCCAATAAAATTAGCAAATTGGATTATTTCAGTACAGGTACCTAGGATTCTTTCTGGGTGGGACCAATTGAAAATTGGGCATCTTGATCATCTTAAATGAAGCTAGATTGTTCAGAATGTCTTCCTTTTCAGAACTATATGCCTCTGACAGCACAATGTGTCCTAAATCCAGTTTACCTTATTAAACAGTGCCTTTTTACAAGAAAAGAAAATCTAAGACCATCATTTTGTTTCTAAGAAGTGGAGTATAAGCTTTTTAGATCTTATTTCTCTGAAAAAGAAAATGGTTTAACATTTCATTATATTAAGAGTGTAAGCAACCAAGTCAAGATTGGCAACGTGAAGTGGAAAGTTAACATTTATTTTTAAGACTCAGCAATGCAAACACTTGAACTTATTATTGTGTTCTCAAATACAGGTACAGAAAAAACAATCAGATTCATGTTTTTCAGAGAAGTGTTAGCATGCAATAACTTTTATGGCTATGAAAGACAGTCAGTTTTACCATAGGTAGTCAAGATAGATATTAAATCAGGATTTCCTAGAAGCAATTCTTGGCAAAGTAGAGTCATTAACAATGGTGCCCAGAATGCAGCTATTTCATCTGCATATAAATGATACTCACTGCAATGGGACCCTGGACAGGGTCTGGCTTGGGGCTAGAGTGTGACATAAGGGTATCAAAGCTGCTGAAGCAAAGACTGCAAAGTAAACAAAGTAAATGCTTTAAGGAGAAACTGAAGCAGAATGTTAAGTGATTCAGCAGAGTTTTATGATGCCTGAAAATTCCTGAAGCAGACTCAAGGAATCTGACACAGATTGGAGATAGTTTGTTTTTCATATAATTGGAAAGGATAGATCAACAAGTTCTGCAAGAGCAGTTGCTGCTGTAATCCAGAGAAGCCTTATGTGCATGTGTGCATGTTGTTTTTGATTTTTTAAAAATTTATCAGTGAGTATCAAATATACCTCCTTCAATTTATGAAACACTCACTAAATCCATGCATAAGACACAGTTCCTGCTCAGATACTTTGCATATGGCAAACCAACAAACTAGAAACAAGTACTTAGAATTGCAGAGAACAAACTGAGTATGTTTCAGTGTTACTTTCTAAACAGTTAAATCTACTAGCCTGTAGAATCACCACCTAAAGGAACAGTAAAGTAGATTATTACATTCACTTAAAATTTATTGAAGAAAACATGAATAATTTGAAGGAAGATTATAAAGATAATTATAATTATCAAAATATAAAGATAATAGTTCCTTTCTTTTTGATATTGTTCTTCATGCTGCTCTCTTTATATGCTTTTTCCCCCTCCAATTGAAATATAAGTATATAGAAGTACTTTTTATTTTCCATGGACACATTCACACTACAGTTTTTCTTGAGTTAGGACATATGGTATAACAAGCAATATTTTTTATCTTTTCCTTTTTTATCAATAGCTTTTGGGAGTTAACATATGTTCATCCCACTAATGCATTGATTTTTGTAGTAGTCTCATTCTTTTGAAACCCATCGTTATCAATATGGCTCATTAGGAAAAAGACTCTGGCAAGGGAATTGTTCTTAAATGTTGAAAGTAAGGAATCGTCCTCTGCCAGTGCACCTGTCTGCAATTCTGATAGTCGTTTTAATGTGGTTCTACATGGTTGCCATACGTGTGATTCTCATACTGAATAGTTAAAACAAAATTATCATTCTTGTAGAGTTCCACGTTATGATAATCTGACCTATATAGTTTGAAAAATTGCATGGAGATTGAGGTGTTTTGAGAACTTTGGAATGTAAAATGATATGGCAGTGTTTCATATCAATGTATAAGAATTTTTAAAAAGTAATAGCTTGCCATTCTTTAGGTAAGATATAACTAAGATGAAATTCTCAAGTTGATGAAAGTTTATGCAGTAATATAATTAAAACAAAATTATTTTAAGTCCCACTGAATAAAAAAATAAATTGTTTGGAAAAATAAAAGGCCTTTGTAATTTTCAATTTTGAATCTTCAAGAAACGTTTATTATAATTTGTATCCAAGCCATTGTTTTCATAATATTTTTATTAATGTTTAAGATTTATTTTATACTATATAAATAAAGACTACATATATTCAAAGTGCAGTCACACATATTATGTCACGAAATTGTCTCAACAAAGTTATGTGCTATTATCTTCATTCTAGAAGATAAGAAACTGAGGCTTAGTGAAATTAAATTATTTAACTAGTAAATGACAGCTAAGATTAAAATTCAAACTTTCCGTGCTTTCCAATTTTCCTATCCTTGTCAACATATTAAGTACACACATTGTTTTGATTAGATCCACCTTGGTTAGTTCACATGGAGAGAAAATTGTAGAACACTCCAATGCATTTTGAACTTGTATCTGTTATTGAAATACATACAACTTGGCCTCATTCCTACTGTTCCATTTTAAACCCCCCCTTACTCTCATACACATTTTAGTTTTAGTAACAATAAGACAGCTTGAGCTCTTCTCTGCTAAAAATACCTTTACCTCACTGAAAGAGCAGATTATTTGTAATTTAATCCTATTTTGAAGTTTTGATTTTCTAAAAATTTGTATCAATGTAAGGAGTACAAGTGCAATTATGGCACATGGATATATTGAATAGTGGTTGAAGTCTGGACTTTTAGTATAATCATCAGCCAAACATTGCATATTGAACTCATTGAATAATTTCTCTACTTCCCTCTTGTCCTCTCAATTATCCAAGTTTCCAATGCCTATTATTCTACATTCTCTGTCTACATGTACACATTATTTACTACTATTTATGAATCAGGACATGTGGTATTGGCTTTCTGTTTCTGAGTTGTTTCATTCAGGATAATGGCCTCCAGTTTCATCTATGTTGTTGCCAAAAGACATGATTTTTTTAATAACTGGATGGTATTCTAGTGAGTGTGTGTGTGTGTTCACATTTCATTGATGAGCCCTTAGCTTGATCCCACATCTTTGCTATTGTGATAGTGCTACAATAAATATATGGGTGCAGGTCTCTTTTTTAATATAATTATTTCTTTTTCTATGGGTAGATACACACTAGTGAGATTGCTGGATAAAATGGTAGTTCTGTTTTCAGTTTTTTGAGAAATCTCCATACTTTTTTTCCATAGAAGTTGTACTGATTTACATTTCTACCAACAGTGTATAAGCATTCCCTTTCTTCACTTCCTCCCCAACATCTGCTATTTTTTGACTCTTTAAAAATAGTCATTCTGACTGGTGTAAAATGATATCTCATTGTGGTTTTAATTTGCATTTCTCTGAAGATTAATGATGTTGAGCATTTTTTTATATGCTTGTTGGCCATTTGTATGTCTTCTTTTGAAAAATGTCTATTCAAATACTTGACCCATTTTCTAAAGGGTTATTTGTTTTGTTGTTATTGAGTTGTTCGAGTTTCTTGCAAATTCTGAATATTAGGCACCTAATGGATGCATAGTTGGCAAATTTTTCTCCAGTTCTGCAGGTTGTCTTTTTATTCTGTTGATCATTTCATTTGCTGTGTAGAAGCTTTTTAGTTAACTTCTATTTGTCTATTTTTGTTTTTGTTATTTGTGCTTTTGAGGACTTAGTCATAAATTATTTGCCTCTACCAATGTCCAGAAGAGTTTTTCCTAAGCTTTTTTTCTAGTATTTTTAAAGTTTCAGGTCTTATATTTAAGTCTTTATTCCATCTGGAGTTGATTTTTGTATGGTGAAAGATAGTTGAGTTTTATTCTTCTGCATACGGCTAAACAATTTTTCCAGCATCATTTATTGAAAAGGATGTCCTTTCCCCAGTGTATGCCTTTGTCAACATTGTCAAACAATAGTCAGCTAAGCAATGTGATTTTATTTGTGGGCTCTTTTCTGTTGAATTGATCTATGTGTCTAGTTTTATAATTGTACCATGCTGTTTTGGTTACTATAGCCTTCTAGTATAATTTGAGGTCAAGTAATGTAATGCCTCCAGTTTTGTTCTTTTTGCTTAAGATTGTTTTGGATATTCAAGCTCTTTTTTGGTTCCATGTGAATTTTAGGATTGTTTTCTCTAATTCTGTTATGAAATTGATATCTTAATAGGAATTTTATTTAATGTGTAGATTGCTTTGGACAGTATGGTTATTTTAGCAATATGAGTTCTTCCCATCCATGAGCATGGGATGCTTTTTGAGTTTTTGTGTCATCTAAAATTTCTTTCATCAGTGTTTTCTAGTTTTCCTTGTGAAGATTTTTCACCTTCTTCTTGTTTAAATATATTACCAGATATTTTATTTTATTTTTGTAGCTTTTGTAAATAGGATAATATTCTTGATTTGGTTTCAGCTTGATTTTTACTGGTGTTTAGAAATGCTACTGATTTTTGTTTGTTGATATTGTATCCTGAAGCTTTACTGAATTCATTTATCAAATCTGAAAGTTGAAATAGTCATTTTATTTGAAAAAACATTTAGTCAAAATAGGGGTCTTATAAAACTAGTAAAACATTCTCTGAATATATCTACACAGATTTTTAAAAATTAGTTAGCGGGCAAGAAACTCTTCATTTCCTGAAGCCAAAATTAGGACTTATGCCTTGAAAAATCTTGGCTTACAATAAAACACAATGTGTAAAATTAGGAAAGCTGTGGAAAATTCAATACATCATGCATAGACTAAACACTCCCATTTCCTCAACGTAGCCTTTGTTGACTGAAGCTACACCAGTTTTTTTTCAGTTGTAAATACAACTCTGCCTTTTACTTTCTAGTATACCATCACAATATTAATTTTAAAATACAAAGTATATCAATTTGCATAAAAGCAAGAATTGTATACAAAATTTATCATGTTCAACATAGTATATCTGACACATAACAGATATTCACATATAACTTTTCATACATGAATGATTTTTCATACAAGTCTTAATGAATTTAAAAAATGGGATGTTCTAGATCCTATTTCTAACACCTTTGCACTTTTGAGCAAGTAACTTCCAAAAAACCCTCCTTTAGAATTTAAAAATGTGTTCCAAATAATGGTGCTCTTGAGAGGAATAAGTGAATATATGCTGAAATCTTTGCTTTATATTTATTTTAGGTTACATATAAAATACACTGTAAAATTCTTTGAAGTCACTTTAATTCCATAATTTTAGGTCAAATGCCAACAATTGGCAATGTTCATAATACCTTCTCTAAAAGGAAAATGTTCATGTTCAATTTTAAATTTAAAAATCACTATATATTCTCATGAAGTTTATTAGTGGTTTACTATGGCCAAGCAGAGTGACTCACACTTGTAATCCAAGCACTTTGGAAGGTTGAGGTGGGAAGATTGCTTGAACCCAGGAGTTTGAGATCAACTTGGGCAGCATAATGAGACCCTCACTCTGCAATTTTTTGTTGTTGTCATTAAAATAGTTGTGGTGGTGCTTGCCTGTAGTGCCAGCTACTGGGGAGGCTGAGGTGGGAGGATCACTTGACCCAGAGGTTCAAGGTTGAAGTTAGCTATCATGATGACACTGCATTTCAGTCTAGGCACAGAAAGACCCTACTCTGGAAAAAAATTAAAAAAACAAAAAGCACTGTTTACTTCGTATGTCTATGGTATAAAATATGCATTTTTAAAGTTAAAGTTCAAATTAATCCATTAATAAAATTATAAATCTATTTATTTAATCTACTGGTTTCCTTTCTCATAGATTTTTAACTAGGTAGTAGCAATGACTGTTCCCTTGACGTGAACTAAGTTACTTAAAGACTAAATGCAATGTTCATTTTTCTGAGTCAAAAATGCCTATTAGTACTATGATCCATGTACATTTTATATTGCTTGTTATTGCTTTGTTTTTTGTATGACATATTTATATAATAATAACTTTATTTGGGGGAAAACAGTGAGATTTATAGGAAATAAACCAAACAAAAGGCTTCTGGCAAAAGAAAATTAGAAAATACAGTATATTTCACATTGTCTTCTCGGTGCCAGCTCAGCTGAGTTCAAAATGTTGAGAAAAATTTTTTTTTAACTTTTTTCTCCAAACAGAAAATGATATGAAATATGCAATATATGCAAAATTGATGTTGAACCGGTGTGTGTGTGTGTGTGTGTGTGTGTGTGTGTGTGTGTGTGTGTGTGTTGGAGTCTCACTCTGTCATCCAGGTTGGAGTGCAGTGGCATGCTTCCCGCCACCACAGCCTCAACCTGTTGGGCTCAAGTGATCCTTCCGCCTCAGTTTTCCAAGTAGCTGGAACTGCAGGTATGCACCACGATGCCCGGCTAATTTTTTGATTTTTTGTAGAGATAAGGTCTCGGCCAAATTGCCCAGGCTGGTCTAAAACCTGTGGGCTCAGGCAATCCTCTTACCTCGGCCTCCCAAAATGTTGGGATTATAGGTGTGTGTCGCTGTGCCCGGCCTGAACCAATTTGCCTGTTTTGTAGAAAATGCATTGCAGACATTTTTCAAGGACTTTCTTCTGCAATACTGGCTGCCAAGGTCAGTGTGATCTTATTTTGGCTAAAGTGTTCTCATCACCATATTAAGATAATCTTCATTGCTACTCTTTACAAATTTTAAGAACTTGCCAGAATGTATATTCTGTACTTCTGCTAATCGATAGAAAAACGCAAGAATGTTAAGGGAGAAAAAGTTTCATTCATATTTCTCATGTAGAATATTGCTTTATGGGGGAAGCAAAATAAATTAAATTTTATTAAATCTTAACTATTATGGCAAATTAGGAAGCTTTTATATTTTCTCTTAGACCACAAAGTGAAATCTTTGACCCATTCTCAGCAGAAATAACTTACTTTCAAGTTAATAAATTACTAATATATAGAAAACGATTGATTATAATGAACAGAAAACAATTTATTATATGAAGATGATATAGAGTTTCTATAGCACCTCTTCTAAAGAGTTAATGGCAAATTTTCATAAAATCTAAATGGCATATAATTGAATTTGATTCCTTTAGAAAATCAGGAGTCAAAAATTTGCTGTCTTCAAAATGCTTATTTACAGAAAGTTTTCATTTAAACTTTTAAACGTTTTTGTTCCTTTCGAGCTTTTTTCCGTATTCTACAAAAATAAATATTGAATTTCAGAAAATGCCATTGATCTACCAATGCAAATTGATCCAATTATGTACTTGTTTTTAATATATTTGTCTTCTTTTAAAAACTTTTAGAGAATAGTATTGGAGATGGTTATTCTCAGTATATGTGCAAAAATCTTCCAAAGAACATGCCTGAAACAGCAATCTGTAATCAAGAGTTGTTCCTTTTCCTCCTCCTTCATATCCTCTTCTTTCTCCTTGAATTATTACTTTGCAATAAAGCTGATCACAGTCATGCCAGAGATTCATTCTCAGGCAATTGTTGCTTCTCCAACCCATTCAGTTATTCATTGACAATATTTTGAGTGATTGTATATGTCAGGCACTATTCTAGGGACTCCAGATATTAAAAGCAAATAAGTTGTTCAAAATTCCTGCCTCCATGAAGTTAACATCAAGCCAATTTTTTTTAAAAGCTAAACAATAAACTTGTTTTAATATAACATCACATGATTTCAGAAGATAATGTAAGGAAAATAAATTGAGTAAAAGGCTAGAATATGATAAGGTAAGATGTAAGTGTATTAAAGAACTGAGAACAATTTCAACTTATCATATACAACTGCTCACAACAGTCTAGAGGCTCCTGCATCTTTCTGACCTCATCTACTTGTTCACTTCCTGTTCCTGACCAGTCACAACAGCCTTCTTGACTTTTCCTTGTTATGGTTTTACCTCAAATCCTCTTCACACATAGTCTGGCCTATGTTGCTTCTCATTCTTTTGACTTTGTAAAAGCATGTGGTATTAACAATTCTTATTGGAAAATACTTTTATGATTCACTTATAATAAACTTTCTTTTTTATGCCTTTTATACTACTCATTAATAGTTTTTCCTCCCTTGCTTCTAGCTCAAACATTTATGTTCTTCAAGTTCTGTTCTTCTTTTGCTTTTTATTACTTTGCATATACTTTTATTATAATCTTACACAAAGCATGGCTCAAATTGATTTATTAAGTTTAAGCTCCCTTTACATTTAAAAAATTAAGATGATAGCGATGACAACACTTATGCCACCTCACAAGTCAGGACCTCACCATTTTTAGTTTTCCCTTTCCTTTAATAGCCATACCAAGTCAGGATCTAAATCACCCCAATTACTGCTTCTCAAACTCTCTGTGGTGAAAAAAAATAATAAATTTTTTAAAAATCACGTTTTATTGTCTCTGCACTTCTTCTTCCTTTCTGTTGCTGTCTCAATTCCAGTCTACTTTAGTAGTTACATGACTGATGATATGCTTCTTGTCACTTTCTAATCTTGTTCTATATTTCTTATTTCCCAATAAAAATATATTTTTCTTCTCTCATTCTTATAACAAAGCAAAATAACCTCAATCTCCTCTGGCATTCCTGCCAATTCCTTACACTACAATTCCTTTCACAAATTTGCTTCAGAAACAGCTAGAGCTACACATAACTCACTGATCCTCAAATATAGCACTTGTCTTTGTTGCATAAGCTGTTCCCATGGCCTGCAATGTCCTTCAACACCTTAACCATCTGGCAAAATCCTGGTTATCCTCAAGACTTGGATCACACATCATCTTTTCTGCCAAGTCCTTTGTGAACATTCCAGGCTTACTTAGCTTTCAAGTATAATGCAAAAAAATGAACTTTGGAGTAACTCAGTTTGGAGTCCGCCACTTGATAATCAACAACCATATTTCAATGTTAAAAGTTTGCTGATCCTCAATTTTTTCTTCTAAAGCATTAAAATAATATCAATATTATTGAATTGTATTGATGATTAACTGGAAGATGTGTACAGATTACAAAGTGTTCTGTGTAGTTCTTGGTTTATACAAAGCAACTAATAGTAAATAATTTCTACCCTCATTTATAATACTTTCTAATATTTTTATTATGCATTTTATAATTTAATTACATCTGGATTATTATGTACCTAATGCCCTCCTTAATGCTCTGTTCTATTATCTTTTAATTCCTGGGTATTGTACTTGAATAGAAGCAAAATATATACTCTATGAATGTTTGTTGAATGCTTGAATAAATACCTTCCAATAGGTAAGAGTGGAGGGGAGTCATTTGCCTGTCACCAATGCTCAATATTTATTTTTGCTCTAAATAGGAATCTAATTCCCAATGGCTTTCAATATTTATCTTCTGGACATTTGTATCAATGATTTAAAGAAAAACATTTCTTTTAAGAAAAAACCCAAACTGAAGTGACTGTCTATTCTAGGGTTTCCCTTCATCCTAAAGACAAAACTGAAATCTGCTTTAAGTAAAAGATATCTTGAGTGAAGATCTCCGAAGGGCAAATATCATCAATCAGTCACTAGCTTCACTCCAAATCCTAAGAAGAATTCTTCAATTTTCCCAAAACCTGTCAAATCAGACTCAGTGAGATGACTGCTTTGCTGTTGAAGGATAGCACACAATTCAGAAAAAAAAGATCTAAATGTCATTTACAGTAGTTTAGTTCTGATTTTTAGGAGCAATGTTTTTTTTTTTTTTTTTTTTTTTTGAGTTCGAGTCTCACTCGGTCGCCCAAACTGGAGTGCAGTGGCCGCTTCCGGCCACCCCAGCCTCGACCTGCTGGGCTCCGGCGATCCTTCTTCCTCAGCCTTCTAAGTAGCCGGAATTACAGGCGCGCGCTGCCACGCCCGGCTGATTTTTTGATTTATTGTAGAGATGAGGTCTCGCTGCCCAGGCGGGTCTCGAACCCTCGGGCTCAGGCAATCCACTCACCTCAGCCTCCCAAAGGCGCGGGATTACAGGCTGAGCCACCCAGCCCGGCTTGGAGCAATTTTTGATAATACTTTTCTAGTACTAATTTCAAATTGGAGACACAAAAATGTGTGTGTGGTGTGTGTGTGTGTGTGTGTGTGTGTGTGTGTGTGTGTGGTGTGTGTGTGTGTGTGTGTGTGTGTGTATGTGTGTGTATGTGTGTGTGTGATCTAGTCTCTGAAGGAAAAGTAGGTTACTTAAGGTATGATTTGAAATGGTTTTCTTCTTTTTGTTCATTTTATTTTACTCTTGCAGAAAATTATTGCTCTAGAAGTTTTTGATTTGTAGCAGCTGATATTGAAGCATATAGAGGTCAAAAGAAACAAGAAGAGAAAATCAATGAGATGTGGCAGATTCGTGTTTTGCATTTACATTACACATAAAGAATTGTTGTAAACTATGGCAACATATTTAGTAGGGATAATCTTCAATTAATGTTCTATTTTCTAAGGGAAGATTAAAAGGTTGTTTTCTCCAAAACACAAAGAGAATGGAAAATGATAAATTACAAATTTAAACTTAAATTTTCATAAGCAAGAATTGAATACAGAAAAAGATGAGTCTTAAAATATGGTTATGCAATTTTGAGTCTGTTTAAAGAGTCAAGAGAAGACATAATTAATTGAGGAAAAGTTTCATTTATGTGACATAGCTTTTAAACCAAAATGAATATTGACACCTCAGTTTCAAACTGCATTTTAATGCATAAATCTTAGCCCATTCAGTAGACTTGTCTTGAAATTGTCTCTTACAATGACCACTGAAATAAGGAATGAAATTATATCCATTATAGAAGATACCTTAGCCTCAAGTAGAGCATTTATCTTTTATATGAATTCTGATCACAAATCTATTGCTCTGCTCATCAGAATTTTTATTTCAAGGAAGAGTGCTTGTTATCTAAATAGGCAAAATTCTTCTTTCACATGTTTTATAGCTTTTGGCTGAGTCAAATTTCTAAAGTTCTGACAACAAGCATATTTAATATCAAGAAAATAAATAATTTGACTGTGGTTATGAGCAAAATCCACATACCAGATAAGACATTTAAATTCTATGAAGTATTTCTTGACTGACCAAATATATCATATTGACTACACAGTGTCTGAGCTCTTGTTTTTTTTACAATTATTGTGTTAAAGCCGTGTATGTGTGTACATGTCAGAGAGAGAGGTGGAGAGAGAGAGAGAGAGAGAGAGAGAAAGCACATGAGTGAGAAAGCAAAAGAGATAGACATACCAAATATCCCCAGCACACTTTGTCCAATTAAAAAGAACATAAGGCAGTTACAAAGCAAGGATATTATTTACATTTCTCATCTGAAAACAAATCTGAAATTGACAAGAATATGAGGTATACAATTTGTGATGACTGTTTCTGAGATTAGAAGCAGAGGCAAAGAGACTATTAAAAGAGTCAGAGAATATTGCTAATGTGTTTCTTTTTTGCTTTCATTTCAAGAATGCAGCAAACAATGGAAAGCAAGATATAATTAGATTAGAAAGAAATATTCCATCAATCTGAAATTTTTCCAAGTACTGTTATAAAAATGAATTATTTTTCATTAGTGCTTCAGTTATCTGAGGATAACAAATTCTAATTTTGAAGGTAATGTACCCTGAGGTTCACAAGTTTTCTGCCTTCACACCTAGTTAGCTTACTGCCAGTAGGAAATCCACAGTTGTTACTGACATTTATTTCTAAATGTTGCCTTGTCTGATTGTACTCTTCTGTAGTCCAATGTCTCAAACTGAAGAAGATGGAAAGATCAAATTACCTTTCTCATTTTTGTCTTTCTGAAGTCTTAATCTTCTAACACAACATTTCAAATTAATAAGATAATTTTTATAACAGGGAAACGTGAGAATAAAGATAATAGTTCCCCAGACAAAACCTTATTATACATATTCTGAACTATTTTGAAATTTACTAATTATTTGTCTCCCTCACTACACTATAAGACAATGGGTTTTGTTATTTTATTTCAAAGACATTTAATGGTGTAATATACATAGGAAGATCTTTAACAGATATTGTTGAAATGAGCTGAACTATAATAAGTAAAACAGATCATAAAGAATAAAGCTGCAATAAGCTTATATATAAAAAAGAAAAATAAGAGAATTATAGATTTCAAAGTTGATATTTTCCTTTTAATTTCTGAAATCTTTGCAGATTATACAAACTTCCAATAGAAACTAAAATGTATAGTAAACCTAACTGAAATATAAACAAAATAAAAACTTTTGGTTATAATCCTAGTTTCTTAAATTCATATAGCATTTTTTATATTTTCTTTCAGCCTGGAAATTTATTTCCTGTTATATAAAATTCTGGGTTTTATTTATTTATTTATTTGTTTATTAGTAGGAGTCTCACTGTCACCCAGGCTGGAGTGCAGTGGCACACTCACAGCCACCGGAGCCTCGACCTGCTGGGTTCAGGCGATCCTTCCACCTCAGTCTTCCAAATAGCTGGAAGCATGGGTGCGTGACACCACACTTGGTTAATTTATTTATTTGTAGAGACAGGGTCTCACCAAGTTTCCCAGGTTAGTCTGGAACCCTTGGACTCAAGTAATCCTCTCACCTCTGCCACCCAAAGTGATGGGATTACAGGCATGAGCCACCACGCCAGGCATGTAAAATTCTTATATCATAAAAATCTAAATGTCACATAGGTATGTGTAGCCATGTATATGTGTGTGTATACATGTTCATGTGTTTGACATATAGAAATCTCAAAAAAAGACACATGTGTACACAAAATGTTCGAGATACAAGCTTTAATTATATATGGTTATTATAGCAATATTGTAACAATGCTATATTTTGTGACTAAGGTGTTAGGTTAATCATGCTGACAAATTTCATTCCTTATAGGTTTATTCTATAAAAGTAAAGATCAAAATAAAGCAAAACGTCTTTTTTTTTTTTTTTTTTTTGAGTTGGAGTCTCACTCTGTCGCCCAGACTGGAGTGCAGTGGCCGCTCCCGGCCACCGCAGCCTCGACCTGCTGGGCTCCGGCGATCCTTCTGCCTCAGCCTTCCAGGTAACCGGAATTACAGGCGCGCGCTACCACCCCCGGCTGATTTTTGATTTATTGTAGAGATGAGGTCTCGCCAAGTTGCCCAGGGGGATCTCGAACCCGAGGGCTTAGGCAATTCACTCACCTCAGCCTCCCAAAGGCGTGGGATTACAGGCTGAGTCACCGAGTCCGGCTGCAAAACATCTTGTTAAGGTTTTAGTCAGAGTAGACAAAATCCTGAAGTCATAAAGGAAACAGAACAGAAAGTGGTGTGTGTGTGTGTGTGTGTGTGTGTGTGTGTGTGTGTGTGTGTGTGTGTGTGTGTGTGTGTGTGTGTGTGCGCGCGCGCGCGCGCGCATGTGCGTTCAAGGCTTCTTTTTAAAGTTTAGAAGCATGCAATGGTTCTAAAACCTCTCAAGTCACTTATGATACAATGGCTTTTTTAAAAAAATATGACTTGCTTTTATCTGAAGTAAATAAATAAAGGAAAAAGACAATTTCTTGATCAATCTTTTCCATTAAAACACCTGTTGTGCGTGTATGTATGAGGCATATGCACTTGAAGAGGGATTGCTTGTTGAACAGTACACATATTTTAAAAAATTAATTTTAGCATTTTACTTAATAGAAATAAGGTATTTAAGAAGTAGAATATTTAAGAATTCAATTTAACAAAGATTATAATTTTTCAACACTAATTTTTCTCTTGAACATGAAATATTTATTGACAATCTAGTAAATGTTAGTTGATCATTTAACAAAACTCAAAACTATTTCCAACTCATCTAATACAAGAAAATCTTTAATGTAATTCCCTGCTCTGAGTTTCTATTATTTAGATTATTCATGAAAAAAGTATTGCTTAATTTGGTATGGAATAATTACTAAAAAGCCTTTGCACGTATTTTATACCATTAAATGTTATGTTTTATGCAATTTTTTTAAGGCTAATTTACTATTTTCCTCTATTGCTGCAACAAATAGTCACAAAACATTTTGCAGCATTCTGGCACCTGCACAAGGCTTTGACTTATGAATATGCTAATGAGACTGCATTCAGAACTGGCAAAAATTCAGGACTTTCACACAGTTACAGTTCTGGCAGCCCACAGTGCAATGATACTGAGCCTGACAAGAAATATTTAGGTTAATTAACACAAGGTATAGTCTTTTGCATTTAAAATGTAGAACACTTTTGACATTATAACTCTTTGGGATCAAGATATTTTACTTATTGCAATCATTTTCTCATTAATAATGTTGGCATACTTGACATAGATTTTAAGAGTTATTTTTGTATCACTTCATGCTGTTAAGTCCTGGAAAGGTTATTTTTCTACAAAATGGTTGTATAAATAATGACTGGAATGATTTTACTTTTTATTTCAATGCAATATTGGATGCTAGAAGCTATTTGTTCAAGTGTTTTCAGAAAATATTCCTACTATTTTACCCAATGCTAGATAACATGGCTTTCTAGTGCTGTAAGTAGCTCAACTTTCAAAGCAGCACTCTCCTCCAGTAATATAGAAAGAGTTTCGATTTTCACTTTCTGTAGGACAAAAATTTTATTTTAAATCTCTTAGGTATTATTCAATGTTGGGAGCTTCTTCCAAATGTAAAAGTGTATGAATACTCAAAACTTTATCACTTTATCACAAAGTGTTACTTCTTCTTGATGGCTGAGTTAAGATGATTTCAACAATAAAAAAATAATAGAAATGATCAACTTAGAGCCAAAGCATATTAAAGTCAGAGATTTATATTCCAATATGTAGAGTTCCATGATGTGTTCTTAGTAGTGCTTTGTTTTATTGTTTGTTTGTTTTGTTATTCATGCATTTACACACACTTAGTCTTACAATTAATTATTTATCTGTCCATTTCAACCTCTAAAAAAAATCATTGTCCTTTCCAGGCGTGAAACAAATGTAGTAGCATAATAGACATCTTAGAAGAATCCTATGTTTTTACTCTAACATACATAATCATCATTCTTGAGATTAAGAGTTTCTAATCATTTTTCTTCTTCATCCTCCTCTTCCTCCTCTTCTTCTTCTTCTCCTGCTCCTCCTTCTCTCCCTCTCCCTCCCCTTCCCTCTTCCTCTCCTCCTCTTTAACATTCCTGGGATTACCACCAACTACCATCAAAAATAGATTTCCCCAATCTGTGACTTTTATGAGAGTCATAGAGATCAGAATCCCAAATCAAAGTATTGTTTGAAAGGCATTCTAGATACTTCTAGATGCTTCTAGATGATAAGATTCTCTCTTTTCATGTTACTTTGAATCTCTGCTTAACTAAGCATTTTTGGTACAAAAATAAAGGACGCATACATTGTGGATAAGATAGATTGAGAATCATTTTCTTTTGTGATGAGTCTGAGGTATGCTTAGTAGGAAAGTTAAGGCCATATTTTTGTGTGAATCGTGTACCTCAAAGCTGAACATAATGGAGCATGTATTTCTGACTTATTATCATAATGGTACTTCTTGTCTTCCTAAAATAACAACAAAGAAAGGTCTTCAGAGATAATGAGTTTATTCAGGAGTGAGCATTGCAATGAGAAATATAGTACCACAGTAAACTATGGGCATATTCAGGGAGACAGGAAGAAAAATGTTTTTAAAATTAAAATGGAGAGGGTTACATAAGTTATCTTGAAACAATTATCCTTGCCTTGAGGGTCACTAACAAAGGCGGTATCAGTCCAAGCCTGCATAGTCTGTTTCTGGGCAAATGTCACTGAAGAAGTATTTTGGGGGTGAAGTGTTGTAGTGACTTTAGTGCAAGGTTGTAGTTTTGCCAGAGTCTTTTATGATAATTCATGTTATTAGGCAATCATGTGTGAGAACCCTCCCTTTATGGCCTTTCTTGGTTCCGTTTTGTTAGGGTTTGGCACAACGGAATCCATTTTTATTCTGATGTCTTTACTGTCTCCCTGTTGATCAAGAACTTTCACTGAAAGCACTGATGATCAAACATCTTATGGTCATGTTTTGATTATCCCTTAGTGCAGGAATGGACTTTTCCTGGTTGTTGGTCTGTCCTACATAGGAGGGGAATGATTGGAAAGTAGGAGTCAATGTCAAAATATTTTTAGCCACAATTGAGCAATAAGGAAGGTATGGAGGGAGTGACTCTTAGGCTGAGACTATCTGGAGTTCATTGTTAAGTTCAATTTTGTCTGTTCCAGAGTCATTGACTATCACCTCAAAGTACTGGGCTAGGCTAGTATTATTCTATTAGAAGTTGCAGTTCTGCAGAAATAGGTACAAAGTTTAAAAGGGAAAATACAAAGTAATATTAGAAATATGATAATCTTAATAAGATTACCTTAATCTTAGCTTTAAGGTAATCAACTGAATAAATCAAAGGATCACGGAAGCTAGGTAAGACTTTTGGTAATCAAAATTTTGTGCCTTTTTAAAAAAAAATTTGTGTATTTTGGTCTCAACTTCCTCAGATGAATTTATTCAGATATAGCATGTAGTATTAGCAATAGCACAGATATTTCTTCATTTAATCAATAGATGATGTAGAACAATTTTGTCATCTAGTACCCTATGACTGGGGCTAATGAATAAAAGCAGAGAGTGAGCAAAATTGTATTAGGGATGGTGTTAAAGTTACTCACTGGGTGGACTAAGGAGAATTTGGGGGAAGGGTCATGTAAAGATCTAAGTTTATCATGAGAGATCTAATATTTTTTCAAGTTACCTGCTGAAGCTACTGATTGTGAAATTTTAACTACATCATTATCCTGCCAAGTGAAAAGATTAGGCATAAGCAGGGAAAAATTAAGAAGGGCAAGAGTCTCATTATAATGAGGATTTTGTTTCATTGTTTTGAGAAAGGCTGACCAAAGTGTGAAGCCTTTAATTTCTAATTTTGCTTTTTTAGTTTGAATGTCTCTCTTTAATGCAAGGTTTGTCCCTTGAAATTTACATTAAGTTGTCCAACCCCAGCTAATAGAGATTTAGAAAAAAAAAAGATTTGTTCTTGGTAATTACAGGGAACAAAAGTATATCGAAGGAAACTGCAATTCAAAATTTAGTCTGCTCTACAACTAGATAACTAAATCTCAAAACAATGCACAGAGTTACAGTTTAATGACAGGAACACTATAGTTTTTCGTTAGAAAATAATAGTTCTTCTTTATAGTCATCCCTTTTTCAAATAAAATTAGAGTAATTTGTTTGTAAAAGTTTAGTTTTATCACATTTGACCTGATTACTTACATAAGTGTAGCTAGAATAATGATGGATCACATAGCAAACTCAGATTGTACTTTTAAAAAAACCTAACAAGGCTGTACGGCCAAACCATGGCAGACTTCTGAAAAACCAAAGCATGGCAAACTTCGGACTTTGTCTTCAGTACCTAAGAAAATTTTAATGTAAGATCCCAGTCAAACCTTGGTGATATAACCAGTGTTCTCAGTTGTATCCTGCCACAAGAAGAAACAGATTCCCATTATACTTTTGCAAATAATTATATTTGTATAAAAATAAGAATACTCAAGAATAGTTTGTGAATTTTGGAGTAATCAAATGGGATAAAAAGTAAATATTTTCACTTTGTTCACAAAAGAATACTTTATAAAACTGCTGTAAACTGTGGATATCTTAAATCCGGAAAACAAAACAATTAAAGGAAGAATCAGCAATATTTTAAATAAGGAGACTGTAAAAACTCATAATTCCTTTCAAAAATCAGTTCATTTAATCTCATGTAAGCAATTCTTGTTCTACTTAAACTTAGCAGTTTCACAAATACATCAATTTCTTTATTAGTGACTTGGAGATCAGTACTTAGTCAATTGATCTTGGAACTGTCAAAAATAAACTATCAAGAATGTATGTAATCCTGACTTGCACCCCACAACTTTAAAATGAAATAAAATTCAATTTAAAAAAATTAAAATTAAATTAAAAACAGAGTATTTAAGAATACTAGTTAGAATCTTTTTTCATGAATCTGATTGCTGATGTAGTTAGAGGAAAATTAAAACTATAACTGTGAATGAAATAGAATTGAAATAGCCATACTTAAAAAAGAGTTTATTATAATGATGCAATTGACAAGAACATTCAATTATTTAATTTTTTTTATTTTAAGAGAAGATTGATTGCTCTCTTAAACTTTTCCTTTAGAATTAACATTCCAAAATAAATTTTAAATAACTTTCAACTTTAATTAAAATTATTTTTTAATCAAAAAACATTCATATATATTCATACATATAACCAACAACATATCTTACTTTTCTGGCATACGTTGTATACAAATTATATAGCAATTAAAAATTTTAACTTCTACTACTTTAATTTTTAGTAAAAAACTTATGTAGGCAAATTTTAAATGTCACATATCAAAATTTTTTGAATGCATACTTTGTAATTTCTAAAACTTGTGCTTTCTCATAGAACATATTTTCAACGTGAAACATAGCATATTTACTAACAGATCCAAATATCTTTCATCTTTCTATAAAATTTAAGAATCCAAAAGTAAATAAACTTGAGTCTATGTTCAGTAATCAATATTTGAGTGTTTTAACTTACTTAGAAATGACTCAGACACTTTACGAATATATATTACTAATTTTAATTACATATATTTAAGATTTCAAATTACATAAACATTTACCCTATTTACATCTACCTAATTTATTCATTTTTAGCAATTATATTAAAAAAACCCGAAATGTTAAAGAAGCTAGTCATTTTTTGTTTCTTTCTTGTTAATCATTTTTACAGCATGTAAATATCAGATATTCATCACCCAATAAGAACAAAGTAAAATATAGATATTTTGGCAGTAACTCAAGAGATAAGAGTTGTTTTTATTAAATCACCAACATTAGTCCTATTTGTCAAAGGGTTACACAAACAAAAATAATTTTGCTTTTAGATTGAATTTACAGATATATGACAATAAGACCTGTAGCAGAGACAAAAATAATCTTCTCTAACCAACAATCCTAGACAAACACATATGTTAAAAATTCTAAAGATATCTTCATTTTTATCTTACTAACAAATTTAAAAATCATTTTTAAAAAAATCAAAGATCTCCCTGAGTCTTATGAACACAAAGCATTTGGATTAGTTACTACATATTTTTAAAGTTTTACATATTATTTACGTGAGCACTCGTTTTTCACTAAGCCAATTCTTTAAGAGATTTTGCCATGTATATACAAAAACAACATGTATAGACAAGCACATATGCATAAAAAAATCTTACAGATTTTATTTTTAAATTTTACTCATGAAACAATAAAACATAGTAATATAAACTCACTGGTTTATAAAAGACAGTTTGATTCAAATTATATTTCCAACAAAATTGGAAACGTTAAAGTAACCTGTTCACGTTTAATTTTCATTTGCCCCGAAAGGTAAACTTCTGAAGTCTGTGAACCTAAAGCAGTAAAAAATAATGCCATTTTACCCCCTTGGCAGCATCAAATAACTTGTTTTTAATTAATTCTTGAATGTTTATATTTCAGTTATATCTGGTTAGAAAGTAAACCTCCAAGTAGCCTTGAATTTAGCAACAGATTTGTCTTAAGACAAGTAAAAAGTCAACAGATTCAGATTAAACAGTAAAAAAAAAGAGGTAAAGATATTGCATGCAACATTCAGACACTTTGTTCTATAGTTGTGCTTTTGTTTTAGTTTGTTTTTAACCAGCATTAAGAGAAATAAGTTTGAGGAGCTCACATGATGGTCATGAATGATCTTTGGTATAATCTGCCCATTGGTTTAAAAATGTGTATTAAAAAGTTGTACATTTTGAATGCATATTGGACTAAGATATCTGAAAGAAGCTTGTCCTTTGACAACCTCGCATACTTCAGAATTTGAAGATCTCATTCTATTTCTTATTAATCTTTTAAGAACAAAAGAACAATCTTTTTTTGTCTACAATTTTAAGGGTTTAGGCCAAGTGTTTGCTTTGACAAGTGTGTCTGTTACAGGATTTTTTCTTTAACTTGGTGGATGGCCTTAGTGCTAATTGTTTGACCTGTGATCACGTTTTTCCTGGTTGCACTTAATTTTTCTGGAAACTGGTGAGTGCTCCAATGGTAATCTTGCCTGTCCATGACCCAGTTTATTCTAACATAGGAGACTTTATCTTGAAAGACTGTAAATCCTCATAGATGGTGGTGACTGCCTTAGGGGTCTACCCACGCCCATCGACAAAGTGGTGACTGAAGGACTGTCCAAACTTTAGCTGTAAATATCCACTTGTGTACCTAATTCTCAATTGTACTCCACATCTTTAAAATAAAATAATAAGCAACTAAAAATAATTTGCTCTTGAAAAATGTTCAGAAATAAGCAGACGAAAAACAAGAGCCAAATATTTTTCAGGTGAACATGAACAAGCCAAAATGTAACTAGAAAATAGTACTCACGAAAATTTTAAACCAGGCATGTAGACATGTAGGCCAAACATAATACTAAACCAGGTACACAGAAAAAAAAGTGACTTTACCAGAAGATTCATAAGGTTCTCATTAATAGAACATAAATTCTGTAAAAACCATAGTTTTACCCAGAAGGAGATGCACTTATACCAGAAAGGGCTTATCAGAAAAGACACAAAGTATATTATAGTCCCAATAATAATGTAATATCCTTAACTAATGCACCTGTAATCTAAACCAGATCCTGAACAAAGTCAAAAGAACTCACTGAAAGGAAGGAGTTTAACTTGAGAGGAAACTCACCAGGGTGAGCCATGGAAACAAAGAGCTTAACAATGCTCTAGTAATACTGCATTCAATTCCAGGAGTCACCAATCCTTTCGAGCTGCTTTAGGTCCCATTGCTTGACACAAAATTTTGTCAACCTAAAATAACAACACAGAGATGTCTTCAAAGGTAATGAGCTTATTCAGGAGTGAGCATAATGTAGTGCCATAGCAAAGTATGGGTATATTCAGAAAGCAGAGGAAGACAAATATTTTTAAAGGTAAAATGAAGAAAGTTACATAAGTTATTTTGAAATAACTTGGTGTTAGTCCAAGACTAGATAGCAAGTCGCTGGGCAGATGTCCTTGTAGCAGTATATTTTATGTAGACTGTACTGGCTTTTGTGCAAGGTTGTGGTTTTGGCAGTCTTTTGTGATTGGACAGCCATGCATGAGAACCCTCTTTTCATGACCTTTCCAGGCTCCGTTTTGTCAGTGTATGACATAAGTTACTCCATTCTGGTTTTGACAACTTTCACATTTTCATGACCATAGATTGTTTTTACTGATAACTCTTTTTCTTATTTTCTGCATTCAATAAATATGTACTAAATAATTGTGCCCTACTAGGACTATAGATAAAAATTTAACAAGCATTTCTAATCTTATGAAAGGCCTCTCAGCAGAACATTTATTATATAGGAGGATATTCCAAGAGACATGCTCTGTTCTGGAAACTCGTTGTCAAAGAAATTTGCTATTGGATCCACACAATAAATGGTCCTACATACCTGGAGAATTTTCTCAGAAAACTGTTGTTTTTCAAGTAACTCCCAGACATGAGCATTAGTTATAACAATTCTGAAATTCCTCATGATAATAATTATATCCCAAGTAAGTTATATCTTAAATAACATTTTAAAAAACACAATTGCTTGCTAATAGTTAAAGGGCAAAAAAGCAGTCAAAGTTTTAACTTCTGACATTGTGAATGTGACCTAATTTGGAAATAGGTTATAGCAACTCCCCTACATACAAACTTTCAAGTTGCAAACTTTGAAATATGCAAATGTGTTTACATATCCAATCATGTAAGTTAGTTCACGTGTCTGGTATACATTTTTCACATGCATGCATCTTCTACAAGTGGTTCTGCCTTTGTGTACTTTTCTATACAGTACTATTTGTGTGAAAAGTATTATAAACGTATTACAGTATGGCACTTTATAGCCAATTGTGTTATTTGGGTACCTAGGCTAACTTTGTTGGGCTTATGAACAAATTGGACTTATGAATGCACTCTCAAAGCAAAACTTGTTTGTATGTAGGGGACTTACTGTATTGGCAGATGTAATTAATGTAAGGTAAGATTATACTGGGATAGGGTGGGCCTCCGAATCCAATATGACAGCTGTCCCTTTAGGAGAGTGTGATGTGACCACCAAGGCAAATATTGGAGTGCTGTAACTTCAAACCAAGGAAGAAAAATGATTGACTACCAACACCAGAAGTTAGGGGAAGGAAGAGAAGGATTCTACCTAGCTTCTCAAAGGGACTGTGTCTAGCATCTTGATTTCAGATATCGTTTCCATAACTGTGATGGGATAAATTTCTTTGGTCTTAAGTCACCTAGTTTATGCTAATTTGTTACAGCATCCCTAGGAAAGGAATGCAATAACAAACCTGATGTCCAGTCAGTATTCACTGATGTGACCACAGCTGTAATTTATAGCTGGTTTCATTCAAACTAAGTGTAGCACTCGTTGGTGGAGGCCCAAGCTACATTGAGTATTCATGATTTTGAAGATCCCTTATTTTGTGAGTATGGGATCAGAGTAGGAAAAATCAAATGGTTGAAAAATTGTATGACTCATGAATGTGGAAATTCACAGCTAAGGATCCTCCTTCTAAGGATATTAAAGGGCAATGTCATATTTTGCTGCTAAGACTTTACTTTCTAATGTTTTTAACATCATATTTTTTACCAGTTTATGAATAAATTGCTTATCTATTAAACATATTTAATTGGATTCCTCTACTATCTTCTAAGCCTTTGCTCTGGTCTACTTAGTGAAGATCCTACAGGTTAGATTTCAAGAGGTCAGTTTTATTTCCCTCATTGCCCTTGTATCACTCTCAGTAAGAGTAAACTGAGATGCTATTAAGTGTGAAATAAATAACAACATGAAAATGTCACCTTTTGCTTTTAAAAACCTTAGATTCTTTACTAGTAGGTTTGATGTTGGTTCTGGCTTTTTTTTTTTTTTTTTTGAGTTGGAGTCTCACTCTGTCACCCAGACTGGAGTGCAGTGGCCACTCCCAGCCACCGCAGCCTTGACCTGCTGGGCTCCGGGGATCCTTCCGCCTCAGCCTTCCGAGTAGCCGGAATTACAGGCATGCGCTACCACACCCGGCTGATTTTTTGATTTATTGTAGAGATGAGGTCTCGCTGCCCAGGCGGGTCTCGAACCTGCGGGCTCAGGCAATCCACTCACCTCAGCCTCCCAAAGGCGCGGGATTACAGGCTGAGCCACCGAGCCTGGTTGGTTCTGGCTTTTAAGGGTCAGATTGGGATGGACACAGTTGTTGGGCTAAGGGGTTAGTTTGGCAGTCTAGAGAGACTATAAGGAGGCTTTGGAAGGCTACCAGCTGCCAACCACAGATATTCATTCTAAGTTTAGGACAATGCATTGGTTAAAATATTTTTTTTTCAAACAACAGACAAGGTCTACAGTAACATAAGGTTTTGCTAATCTTGAACACCCAAACTTCATGAGGTTCAAGATTTTATTAGTGCTATTTTATAGAAATTTAGAGATGGAGCATGATGTATGTGCCCTACCTTTTGAAAACACTAAAATTAGAAGAGTCTGTAAATGAAAGATGCATAAAATGAGCATACTACCCAGCCTGAGGAGTAATAAAAGTCTCCCAGTGAATGCAATATCTGAATAAATCCTCAGGGGATACTTGAAAGTAAGTCAGTCAAAAAATGCAGGAAAGGCATTTTAGGTAGATGTTCAGGAGAGTACTAAGTGAGAAAATCATGGAGGATTTGCATGACAAATCTGGAAAGGTGGCTTTACCCTGCGGGCGTCCTGAAGCCATTAATGCCTTTAAGCAGAGCACTCTCATGTTTTGACTTCCATTCAAATAAAACATTAGACTGGTGATGTGGAAAACAGATTTAAAGACCAAAACCTGTAGGCATTAGGAACAGTTAAGGAGCTGCTGTGGTAACACAGGAAAAACGCTATAAGCCTCTGAATAAGGACAGTAGTAAATAAGAAGAAAAGCCTGGTTTTTGAAAACGGAAAACATTGCTTTCGAGAAAGCAAACACACATATGTATAACTATATGCATATATTGTGTGTGTATATATACATGTACGCACACATAATCTTTGCTTTCTCAATACCTAAAGGTATATGTTCACCCTAATAATTTTTGAATGTTATATAAATAGTAAACAACGTAAATGTCTATTCATAGAATTAATTGCCACATAGTTTCTGAAAAGAATGAGTTAAGATAGAGAGATAAATAACAAAATATTTTTAATCTTAATATTTATAAAATAATTTTCCCAACATTATTCATTTTAATTTTCTAAGATAGTAACTATATATTTATGGATGTGTAGCAAATAAGAATATAGTATAAATTTAATGTTTATCTTTGACGTATAGTCATTATAGAATTATAGGTTATTTCCCTTTTTAGGTAATTTATTTATATTTTATGTATTTTCCAAGTTGCTTGTTTTCATATTATCTCTTTAAAAATGTAGCCTATGTATAACCTAAATATTTAAAAAACTAAGTTTTGTAGGGCTTGTAATTAATTGGTTTAGATAATAATGAAAAAGGAAGAATCAAGATTGAGTTCATCTTTTTTCCTCTTTAGAAAATCTAAATTACTTAGATGGCTTTTAATGCCATCATTTAAAAAGATAATTAAACTGGGATCCGTGGCTCAACCTGTAATCCCGCGCCTTGGGAGGCCAAGGTGAGTGAATTGCCTGAGCCAGCTACTTGGAAGGCTGAGGTGGAAGGATCGCTGGAGCCCAGCAGGTCGAGGCTGCGGTGGCTGGGAGTGGCCACTGCACTTCAGTCGGGGCGACAGAGTGAGACTCCACCTCAAAAAATAAAATAAAATAAAATAAAAAGATAATTAAAAAGAAAGAATATTTTTATTTGATTTCTATAGAGATATGGTGACTTTTTTCTTACACAATTAGTTTTTGATGTATCTCTAGCATATGTAGGGAAAGATTTCTGATGGCTGAAGCAATTTGGAATTGGAGATAAAGACTAAGACTAATTAGTCTATAATATAATAGCCAAAGAGTATAATTTATAACATAAATATAATGATTCAGAAGGATAGATGAGTTTACTCAAGGAAAAGATATGCCGATAAGAGAAACCAGACCCTGGTTTTTGCATCATAGCTAGATGCAATAACATTTTTATTATTTCTTAAAGAAAGTTAATAATAAAAATTATATTTATGAGTGTCTACAATGTTTATTTTCCACAATTAAAAGCTCACAATTGAAGACATAATAACATGCTCTTATGAATGATACCTAATTCTGTAATCTGCTCCCTTTTATTTTTATCCCATTTTGAATTTCTCGTGTAAAGTTTGGCAAATATCTTATCTGTAATTTGAGAATCTGAAAGTGTAAATTCTACTTATTAAGAAGTTGGTTTTAGTCATTAACAGGTTAATAATGTTAACCTATTTAGTGTTCTACATTTGATACCACAACCTCCTCATACTTTCCAAGGGATTAGTTTCTTAAAAAGTCAATTTTTTGGTTCTTTACTTCTTTTCTTCATTAAACTTTCCAACTGCTGTGCAGTGACACAACAGGGTCTTTGTCAATTGCTTAGAGGAGCTATTTGTTAATTGTTTTGCTTCAAGGACTGCTTCTTTTGTTGATGTTCTTCCACAGACCCAAAAAGTAGTTCGACAAAAAAGAAAACTTAAAAAAATATGTAATTTTCATTTATTGGGTACTTTTTTTTTTTTTTAACAGAAAAGGAACATTTTCTAGTTGTGTTATTTAAAAACTTATTTTCATTAGTTGAGAAGTGAAGTTTTATCCATTATAGATTTTCATTGGCAGCAGAAAGAAAAAGACACTTAACAAAGAGAAACATCATAAGAATGGAAATAAGTAGACATCTAGGATTAGTAAAATGGTAGCATGAGACATGAAGCAAAACATAGAATGAGATTTATTATTGCAAAGATAAAAAAGATGCAGAGAGAATTTCCATTGTGATTTCTGATTATATCAGGTGAGAAATGGGCTTTCATTTCATATAAATTTAAAAGATGAAGGGATTTTAGATATTACCTAAACCCATGTATTCTTTTCATAGGTGAAGAGATTGCAGCCCAAGGAAACAAAGTGATTGCCCAGATTCTAAAACAAGTGCCAGTAGAAAACAGGGAGTAAATTCATTATACTGTTAAAGAGTTGCCTATTGGCACTCACTGCAGTGGAGCATTGTCTTTGTTTCCCTGCAGTTTTTCTTTGGTTCAGAAATGAGTCATTTCCCCCAGGTAATGCTATCTGGAGAGAGTTGTAAAGAAAAGGTTGATTTGATAGACTTTTAACATATTTCTGTGTATATAAATTGAAATAGGTAAATTTAATTTCTATAAATTTATTCCCTCAGTCTCCTATATTTTACAGATCCCTGATGAGCTGGTTATTTACAATAAATCACAGTTTAAACTGCATAATTTAACCTTTGTTATATTTTGTTCCTTATCCTAAGACACCTCTGAATGAATAGATAAATTAATAAAGATAAGTATGAAATATATTTTAAAACATTCCTTGTAATTAGGGGGTCAGTAGCCTATATTCTGTGGACAAATTCAGCTGGCTCCCTGTTTTTCTTAGTTTCTGCTTTTTTTCTTTTTTTAAAAAACATATTTCCTTTGTGGCCATTTGTAGAAAAAAATAGCTGCTCTAAATGAACATGCAGTGCTATTTGTTGTTAAATAACAAAACAATGCTTGTAAAATTGGATGTGATGGAATGGTACCAGATGTATATGATTATTCAACTACTAAAAAATGAAAACTTTCAAAATGAAAGAAGACGTGGGTATTTAGAAAGACTGGAGTATTTTTCATTGGATGAAAATTATATTTTAAAATACTTCTTTTGGTGGTTTCTTCCTTTATAATTTAATTTTGTTTCTGAATTGGTTCTTTAGATGATACAAAGGAGTTTGAATGACTTACATGATCCAACATGTTGAAAGATGCTGAGGAAAACATTCTCAGAGTAAGAAGGAACATTTCTAACAAAATAAAACAGTTTATTGAAAACATAATTAACCTTGAATCTCTGCATTCTTTGAGTATATGACAAACATTTTGTGTCTTGTAAAAACATTTCTTTTTATATTTAGTGCTGAAAGTTTTTTGCTTCCCTCAGGGTATTGCTACAATAATGGATAGTAAGTGCAGGATGTCTTCCTTATGTTTCCATGTTGGTGTCAGCATACGCTGGGAGAAGGGCCCACCATATGTGGGATAGTGACAGATATCATATAGGAGTCTCAAACATTGATGTTTATATATGAAATGGCAATGAGATCAACAGATATTTTTCTGAAACAGATTTTTTATGATGCATCTTTAGATAATCAAATACACTAAATGACTGCCATGTACACTAAATATTTGTTAGGCATTTGTCTAATCATAGTCAACTCATAGAATCTTAGAATACTCATGTTGGAAGACCTTATGCTTTCTTGAAAACCATTGTTTATAATAAAGAAATATAGAGCCAGTTTGGAAACATAAAGTCAGTTTGGTTCTCATTTAGTCATTCAGGTAACATAATATTGAACCTTAAAATTTAAGGAAAATATAATGGAGGATTTAGTTAGTGTTCTTATATATATAAAACTATAGACATTGGACTACAATATTTTGACAATGCTTTTAGACAATGTTTTACAAATATTGGACAATGTTTTTCAAACAGGATTTCAGGAAAATTTATAGTGAGTTAAACAGGAGCAATAGCTCGGGTTTACCCTCAGCTACTTCAACAAAAACTCCTCCTTGCACAAGTTTGTCTTACATTAGATTTTGCATAAAATTTCATTTGAAAAATTCAAAGACTTTACCACCAAAACATGTATGAATATCACTACATAGGTTATTGACCAAGATCACTCAATAACAGAAAGGGTAGAAACATCAGAGTTCACTGTTGAATGGTGCCCTTACTTTTTCATAATACACAGATCTTTACTAAAATAGCTACATTGAAAAGTATAAAAGATTAGGGTTTAGCCAAGATCTCAGGAACCTAGTCTGCTAATTAGTAATGTAATAATTGAGGAACTATGTTCATACTCCAGAGTCAATGCAGTAATAATAATGCTGATGCCTTTATTAAAAAGATAAAAGTAGAACTGGAGATCTTTGACATATTTGATAAGTTATAAATCAGGTCAAACATTTAGCCTTTTCATTTTATAAGATAAAGAGTACCTTAAGAGTACATCTAAAGAGTACCTTACAAGCAACAGACATTTATTTCTCACAGTTCTAGAGACTGAGAAGTCTAAAGTCAATGCACTAACAGATTTGGTTTCTGGTAAAAGCCCATTTTCAGTTTTATAGATGCAGTTTTCTAGCTGAATCCTCCAATGGTGGAAGGTGAAAGGCAGCTCCCTGGGTCCTCTTTTATAAGGATACTAATCCCATTAGTGGGTTGTGCCCTCTTGAGTTAATTGCCTCCAAAATCACATAGATGATTAGGTTTAACCTATGAATTTTGAAGGGACACAAACATTCAGAATAAAGCAATGTCAATATGTGTGCATGTCTAAAACGTAAAATTCTCCAGTTACAGAATTTTTGTATTCTTATGGGTTTGTTTGATTCCTGTTCTTAAATATTACTCAGTTATTTCCAGCTTTTCTTAAAATCAATTTAAAATGCAAATTCTAGCCAGAATAATAATAAAAATAGCCAATAATTTTTTGAAAAAATAATTATTTATAGAAAATAATCTAATTTTTAAAACAATATTCCATCTACATACAAAATAATCCCAGACTTTTAAGTATTATCTTTGATGACTCCAAGAAAATAAAACTGGTTTCAATTTTGTTTTATATTTTTATGAGCAGGAATTATTTACATTTTATTTAATTGTCAACATTTAATATTTATCCAGTTTCAAAGTAGTGGTAAAAATGCAAAATTCCCATTGAAGAGCTATACTGAAGTACAATAAATGCCTTCAGTTTTAAATCCATTGAATCTTAAACAATGAAGATATGATGCTTATAAATTTTAGGCCATAATGCTACATTTTAAGCAAATGAATTATTGTTACATTTGTCACTGTATCTTTTGAGCTTGAAACAGGCTTTAATTGAATGAGAGACTTAGTAAAGACTCCAAGAGAAAGAAAGGCTAAAGATCAATTTTTCAAGTATTGTCCCTCTGGTTGCTATTAAGGCAAAACATGCCTATAATTTGAATTTCAAAAGGTTTAGCGAATAAAAAGTAAAAACTCCTTTCACTCCTGTCTATTAAGCATTCAATTTACCTCCCAGGAGGCAAAAAATGCCAGAAGTTCTTGTATATACCTTGTGTATCTACAGATACTTAAGCAGATAGCAATCTATCATCTATCAATCTATCATCTATGCATCCACAGACACACAGACATAGTAATTTATTGTATGTGTCTCTTAAGAACATTTGTGGTATTTCTAACATTTTTGTTACAAGAAAATAATCCAGTGAACAATCTTATGTATTTTTATATAAGAAAATATATGCATACATTTGCATGTGTGTATATATCTATTTTTTAATATATGTGAGATTGCTGGGTTCATGAGAATGGCACTTATACTTTTATAAAATTGATAAATGTCTCTAAAAACTGGCTACATAATACTTATATTCCACAAGCAGTATATGAGAGTAATGCTTTATCCATACCCTTTTGGGGGATACTTTGATTGCAATTTTAATACTGGATATAATAAAGTTGTCCATATAAGTAGATTTGAGTGGGCTATAGGCTTAAGGCTGGAAATATAAGGTGAAAAGAAATCAGGGAAAAGGTTTTTTGTTTTTGTTTTTTTCCCTGAAAAATGGTAATCTTTTTGAAGGCAGGGATTGTAGCATTTATCATTGTTGGCACTAGTGTAGTGCCAGAAATGTGATCAATGCCCACTGATTACTATTATAATGAACTATAATAAAGTAAAAGCAAACCTGAAGAATAGTACTAAACTTCAGAATACATAGCAGTACACTGATAATTTTGTATAAAACAATTAATTTTACACCTGATTATGGCATCACATATGTGTTGAGAGTTTAGGAAAACGCCAGAGTTACCAATACACATTGACAACTTAATTACAGTCACCAGTGTAATCTGACAGCAGCTCTTGACAGCACATACTAAAGAGAGAAGAGAATTGCTGGTGAACTCAAGTCCCTGTGGTATCTGAAAAATTCACAGAAACTGTCAGAGCAGGTCATCAGTAATTATTAGAGGAGTCTCCTCCAAACTAAATTGTTTGTACAGATGAAACAAGGAGCAACAAAGGACAGCTCCTTTACTGTATCAATTTCTTAAACCATGCAATTTTAAAAGATAGACTATCTATCTATCTATCTATCTATCTATCTATCTATCTATCTATCTATCTACTTACCTACCTATCCATCCATCTTTATCTACTTCTGTTTTTCTCTGATTAGGTCTGGAAGAATATTAGCTCTGTTTTTTAGATATTGTATCATTTTCATACTTGTATTTCATGAATGTAAGTTCACCATACAATTCTTAAAAAGGTATTTTAATTTGTTACATTTAACTGTGTATGAGTCACTATTCTGTTGTAGAACTGTTGTTATACTTGAGTGAAAACCTATTGCAGAGAGAGCTAAGGTGACCCTCATATTGACACCTGTAGAATTTGTAAAATACTTGAGACAATGAAAAAGCAATATAACTGCAAAATATTATTATTACACAGGTGTTTCCATTTAGCAACTATATCAATAATATTCATTTTAATAAAGCATTAACTTTTTGTTGGCTTAATTTTTTAATATTATTATAATATAGACTTGAATTCAGGATTTTATTTAAGGCTCCTAAATTAACAGAATAAAAAGATAAAATACGAAGAGAAGTAAAACGTAAATATGTATAAAAATCTACTTTAAAACTGTATTCATCAGCACAGTACACTTATTTAGTGATTTTTATCACTAGTTATTATATACAAAGTTGAAAACTTATTTTAATTTTACTTAGTTAATAAGAATATAAAGATTAATTAATTTGGGTTCCCTACAGGATCCTAAGTGCATGTAACAGCATATTTCTCCTCTTGTATTCTCCTAGTCCCATGATCTGAGTTAGAATTTCTTTGTTATTAGTCGCATCCTTTGAAAAAAACAATAAGATTTATTGTGAAATTTCAGTGACAATAGCTGAGTGAGTATTATTAGGTCTATTTACTGAAAGTAAAAGAAATTGACTTAAGGGGTTTTATTCATGTCCAGGAAACTATGGAGAGTAGGATTTAGTGAACAACAATTTATAGAATTTTTTCTTCCTGTCAGACACTGTTTTTATCTCTATTTATTGAGTCATTTAGTCCCCACAAAGACCCTATACAGTAGATATTTCTATTATTATCAGTGTGTTACTGATGATAAAATCAAAACACAGAAATGTTAAGCAACTTTCTGAAGCTCCTATGTAAGCATGTGATGGATCTGGGACTTGAATCCAATCCCTCTGGCTCTAGGGTGACCACATATAACGTGTCAAGGTCAAGCATTACACCAAACTTTAATGGGCATTTTTTTCCTGAAATATGCTTTATCAGTGAGAAATCTGAAGTGCTTCCTCCAGGAAAGTATCTTCTACTCACCTTAGTTTTTAAATTCCTGTCAAATTTGGAGAGAAATTATGTGAGGAAGCATGGCATTTTAGTGTGATTACTTCTGATTTTAGTGGCATACCAAAATATGTCCTTGATTTTAATAGCAGTTGAGTATTTTGAAAAATGTGGTGTATATATATATATATATATATATATATATATATATATATATGATGAAATATTATACAGCCATAAAGGACAAACATATGGACTTTGTAGCAACTTGAAAGAATTTAGAGTCTATCATACTCAGTGATCTATTACAGAAACAAAGAACTGAGCACCACATGTTCTCACTCATAAGTGGACCCTGAACATTTACCATAATACTATTGGATTGGCAGCAGTGGGATACTGCTGAAAGAGAGGGACACATTATATCAAAAAGCATACCTAATCTCAAACCAGGCAAAGTGGGGACTAAAGGGAGGCCCAAACTTAACCTGTATGATGTCCACTTATACACCTAATTCTGAATTGTACCCCACATCTAAATAAAATAAAATAATCACCAGAGTTAACTTAGACATTGTACACTAATATGTGAATGTTTCACTTGAACAAAATAAAGCAAACAAGACCAGATTAATTTAAGCAAATAAATATTCTCTAATACCTCTGTTACCTATACAGTTTAGATAAAATTGAATTTATAACCTAAACTCTTCTAATATTGTCCTAATTATTCAATATATTCATAAGTTTTGTTAGGTTGATTGTTTCTTTCCTTAATATTAAGGTAGAATTAAGTAAGACATTCTACTAATAGTATAAGACTCTGATATATATTAAACATAAACAAATGATAGAATGTTCTTTGTATTTCATTTTGAATGATATTCTTGAACATTATCTACAGGATTTCCCATTATATATAAAATATTTCAGCAGAAAATAGGTTGCAATGTTGTAAATTAAATATGCTTAAAATGCTGTATTCAAATAGATATTTATGTTAAATATATGTATATACGCTTGTGTGTTTCTAAAATGTTGAGATTATTTGAGAAAACTTAATTTTGCAGCAAAAGAAATTTTACTACCTAAGGATACCTAATTTAGAGATACTTTTTTCCCCCAATTTGCCAGCTTAAAAAGAAATTCTAAAAGAAAGTTCATTTATTTATTTTAAACATATTTCCCTTCATAAAAAGCCCAATTAAACTAGAGTATATTAAAACACATTTGGAGCTGGTTAACTAAATTTATTTTATTTTATTTTTAAAGATATGGGGTACAATTCAGTTAGTATACAAATGATCATTTTATAGGTAAATTTTGGGCCCTCGCTTTTGTCCCACTTCACTTGGTTTGAGATCAGGTACCCTTATTGAAGAAGTATGCCCCCACCCCCGGCAGTTCCCACTACTGCCAATCTATTTCTTATAGTATTATATTAACTGAAATTTAATCAGTCAAGTCAATAATTGACCTAGGTGATTTTTTATTTTATATGATATGAATGAAACTTTGCATTTTTATTTTAAAATAAATCAAGTATAGCAAAGCATACTGTATCACATGTTGCTAAAATATTTTTCTCTAATTTTGTAAATGGGATCTTTTAAATTTGGCAAAAAGCCAACACCCAGCTTTTGGAATTGTGCTATATTTTTCAGTAAATAATAATAATAATAGCCAAGTTAATGAATGACCTCTCCCAAACACTGCTTTAAGGCTAAGATCTTGATAACAGTATGTTTGAAACAATCAATTTCAAGTTTTGGTTTAAAAGTCCAGGGTATAAGCTAAATGTGTTTTACCTAGAGAGTTTGTACATCTATAAATATTTGATGACCCAATATTTTTGCATATTTAACACTTCAGAAG
This sequence comes from Carlito syrichta, assembly GCF_000164805.1. NCBI lineage: Eukaryota > Metazoa > Chordata > Mammalia > Primates > Tarsiidae > Carlito > Carlito syrichta. Next base: position 1,276,126 of record NW_007260479.1, read on the forward strand.
TATATGGATAAAAGTCTGGATTTTGTTTTATTTGAGTTCAGAAAATTTGGTTACTGCACATGTTTGTTGTTATCTGCAGGACTTAGGCCAGTCACATAATCCTCAAGTCTGATGGAAAGGTTAATAATTTCTCTGTTATTTCTGTAATGCCATGGACAACGTAGAATATTTGTAGAAATTAAATGAGTTGTCAGCTTAGAAAACCTCTACAACAGGGCCAGCAACATAGTAGAGTTTCAGAAAATATTTGGTGAATCTAAATCTTAAAAAGAGGAACCCAGGAGACTAACACTTAATGGCTTTTGCCTCTGTATAAATTTATCTAGGACAGATAATGCATATATTGTCTCAATGTAAAAGGTTTGGTACATAAGAATTTAATAAGGTCAATAGAAAAATTAGATGACAGGCATTAATCCATTTTTTGAAAATTATTTGTTGACATACTAAGCAACTAATTTCTTATTGGAAAGGAGTATTTTCAATTACAATGATGAACAGTCAACACCTTTACAATATTTTCTCTTTTATTCAATTTTTTTCCTTTCCTTGATATATGTATGTTATGTTACCAAAGGTAAACTCAGTGTTGTAATCTAAAACAGGGATTCCCATCATCAAACTGAAAAGCTTCTGCAAAGCAAAAGAAACCATCAAGAAATCACGGAGACAGCCCACAGACCGGGAAAAAATATTTGTATATCTGACAAAGGCCTAACATCTAGGATCTAGGGGAATTCATATGTACTGAAAAGAAAAAAAAAAAACCTATTAAAAAGTGGAAAAACTATATGAACAGACATTTCTCAAAAGAAGACATATGAGCGGCCAACAGATACATGAAGAAATTCTCAGTCATACTAATTATCAAAGAAATGCAAGTTAAAACCACATCGAGATAGCACCTAACTCCAGTCAGGAAGGAAGACCATCATCAATAACTCAAGAAACAACAGATGCTGAAGATGATGCAGAAAAAGGGAACACTTCTACACTGTTGATGGGAGTGTAAACTAGTACAAACTCTGTGGAAAACAGTGTGGCGACTCCTAAAAGATCTAAAAATTGACCTTCCATACAACCCAGCAATTCCACTTCTGAGAATATTCCCAGAGGAACTCAAATCACTTTAAGAAAAGACACCTGCACAAGCATGTTTATTGCAGTAATATTCACAATAGTAAAAATATGGAACCAGCTGTGCTGCCCATCAAAAGTGGAGTGGATTAAAAAAAATGGTATGTGTATACAATGGAATATTACACAGTCATAAAGAAGGACAAAATTATGAACTTCATCCGGGCTCGGTGGCTCAGCCTGTAATCCCGCGCCTTTGGGAGGCTGAGGTGAGTGGATTGCCTGAGCCCGAGGGTTCGAGACCCGCCTGGGCAGCGAGACCTCATCTCTACAATAAATCAAAAAATCAGCTGGGTGTGGCAGCACGCGCCTGTAATTCCGGCTACTTGGAAGGCTGAGGCAGAAGGATCACCAGAGCCCAGCAGTTCGAGGTTGCGGTGGCCAGGAGCGGCCACTGCACTCCAGTCTGGGCGACAGAGTGAGACTCCAACTCAAAAAAAAAAAAAATTATGAACTTCTCAGCAACTTGGATGAATTTAGAGTCAACAATGCTGAATGATCTATCTCAGAAATAAAGAACTGAGTACCACATGTTCTCACTCATAAGGAGACCCTGAACAATTATCATAATCTATAAAAAAAGGGATTGGCAGCAGTGGGAAACTGCCAGGAGAGAGAGGGAAGGGGCACACTTCATCAATAAGGATACCTGATCTCAAACCAGGTGAAGTGGGGACCAACATGAAGCCCAAACTTTACCTGTACAATGATCATTTATATATCTAATCCTGAATTGCACTCCACATCCTTAAAATAAAAAAAAATAAATAAATAAAAGAGGGATCCCCAAACCCCAGGTTATGGACTAGTACTAGTCCAAGACCTGTTAAGAACCTGGGCTACACAGCAGGAGGCGAGTGGTGGGTGAGGAAGCCAAGCTTCATCTGTATTTACAAGCCACATTCCATTACTGACCCTACTGCCTGAGCTCCACCACCTAGAAAATCGGCGACTTCTGCTCATAAAAGCAGGAACCCTATTTTGAACTGCACACATGAGGGATCTAGGTTCCACGCTCCTTATGAAAATCTAATGCCTGGTGATCTGAGGTGGAACTGCAGTGGTGATGCTTGAGCTGGGGAGTGGCTGCAAACACAGATTAACATTAGCAGTGAGGACTGACTGTACAGAGATCATAACAAATCAATTGTTTGCAGACTCATATCGAAACTCTATCAGTGAGTGGCAACTGAGTTGATGTACATCAGTTGTACAGCTGCATCTGGTGGCAGGCTTTAAGTCAGAATCTGACACTTATCCAACCCGCATGACCTGCTCATTATTTTATTTACCTCTTCCGTCCACCCCCCTCTTTTATGGGGACTTGTATAATTATTTAATTATATATTATAATGTTAAAGGTACAAATACAATGTCTTTTTCTGGCCCAAGAATGTTAAGTTCTCTAAGGGAATAAGTGGGAAATAGAAACGGACTATTTAAATGCAAATAATAGAAATAAAGTGCACAATAAATGTCATGTGCTTGAATCATACAGAAACCGTTCCTCTCCCACCCCCTAGTCTGTGGAAAAATTGTCTTCCATGAAACTGGGCCCTAATGTCAAAAAAGACTAGAGACTAGTGATCTAAAAGATCTTTTCTTTAAACTTCTGTTTAGCTTATGGAGCAGTAAACAATAGGGATAAATTGGTAAAATGATAACAGTGACCAGTAGGAAGTGACTGCACTCAGTAAGATTAAAACAAAAGCTAATATGAAAAGTGAATTATTCAATTCACAGAGAACTGTGTGTATACATATATTTTTAAACCTGAAGAGCTAAGAAGATAAGATGTATTACACACTTAGAATGTTAGGTGAATGTAATTGTATTCTTGTACATAGCAATTTACCTTAGTAACAAGAAATTATACTTATAGTATAAAGTGACTTTTGAAAGTAGAAGGTAACTAAATTAGATTTTAGTTGAAATGGCTCACAATTATCTCATGGAGAAAACTGTGGGAGGGTGGGAAGTAATGGAATACTTTTAGCTATCAAAAGGTAAAAGAGGCCTGACTTGGTGGCTCAGCCTGCAATCCCAGCACTTGGGAGGCTGAGATGAGTGGATTGTCTGAGCCCGTGGGTTCGAGACGCACCTGGGCAACTTCGTGAGACCTCATCTCTATAATAAATAAAAAAATTAGCCGGGTTTGGTAGCGCATGCCTGTAGTTCCAGCTACTTGGAAGGCTGAGGCGGAAGGATCCCCGGAGCCCAGCAGGTCGAGGCTGCAGTGGCCGGGAGCGTGCCACGGCACTCCAGTCTGGGCGACAGAGTAGACTACAACTCAAAAAAAAAAAAGTTATAAGAACATAGGCACTGGAAAGCAAAGTCAAAATCTTATGTAAATGTGAATTTCTCATGTGATTCCCCCTGTACAAAATGTATACTGTATATCAAAGTATTCATTATGCATTCAACAAATTACCAGCTGCTTTTTGTATTTTTGACTGCATAGACTCTGACATGAGTGGACTTTTAAGTCAGCAGTTATATTTGGATAGTTGTTGTAGTCTTTTGAAAAATTAATGATCTAAAATTTCTATTTATCTTAAGATGGTTTTTAGTATTGTAATTACAATTATTTAAGTGGAAACTCACTTTGTACTAAAAACTTAAGACAGTGGTGTATCAACTGAGATTATTTAGCTTGTGAAGAAAATAGTGAGACCTGTTTAAATATTTAAGCAGTTGAATACAATCTTTGTGTCTGTGTTTCTTACTGGCAATTAAAATTTAACTGGGGACTAAAAAATGGCAATTGACTTGAAATATACATAAACATTTCATACTTAGATTAAAAAATTGCATTTATTTACTATCACATATTTAACTTTAGAAAGCTTTATAAAAATATTACAGTGTTAGAATTTTTAGAAATTTAGAAAACAGGGTTTTTCTTCAAAAAAATATAATTCTCTAAGTAACTTGTTATCTTGGCTTAAATTTTTTGTTTTAGAAAAGTAATTCCAAATAGAATACTCTCATTGTGTCTGAGAATATTTGTCTGTGTATGTGTGTAACTTTGGGATATAATTAATACTTTAGTGTGTATTAGTTTCTTACAAAGATATTGAAATTAAACTTCCATATATAGTTGTTATAAGAAATAAAATATCAATGCTTACTGAGATGTTGATTTTAAAAATATTTTACTATCAATTTTAAATAGTAATGAGCTAGAAGATAATGCATTGTATGACTCAGTCTAATTCCACTTATTATAAATGTAATAGCATATAGAAAATTTGTGCATGACTTTTATCCATGTATAAATGGTTTATTTTTCTAATAGTGATATATGTCAAGATACTAAAATGACAGCTTTTTTATCTTCTTGAACCTCAGCTATGATGTAGCTCATTACATTAGCACCAAGAAAGCAAGCCATAAATTACCAGAGTGTGTTCAGGCATGTCTGCAGGCTTGCCATTGCCTTCCTCATAGAATATCCATCATTCTAGCAATGTCTTGGGTGCTGAAGAGACAGACTGCAAAGAAATTAAATTCCCAAAATAGAGACACAGAGTTTCTTACTGTTAGTATCAGAAAGATGGTACTCTTGTAATCAGTTGAATTTCTGCCTCATCTATGGACTCAAATAATTATCAGCTTATGTCAGAAAGGATTGTATGCTTTAAAAACTGTGGAGAGCTTATATATGTTTACCTAGTCTATGAAAATTGAAAAAGGGATAGGAGTGGAGTAAAATTAATAGAAAATAATCTGAAGCATAAACAAACATTTTTTTTCTTCATGCATTTTAGGAAAAAAAAGACTTTAATAAACTTAACTTGAAGAGTTGTATAAACAAGCACATTCATGACTTAAAATATATTATTTCTAAAGGATGTGCTTGGGATGATGAGCGGTCAAGACATTTTTTATTGCAAAATTTGCACCAAGTAACATAAGACTACGGATAATGTTGAAGTCACAAAGGGGAAAGAACATGCTGAAAGGTACAAATTACAATGTCTTTTTCTGGCCTAAGAATGTTAAGTTCTCTAAGGAAATAAATGGGAAACAGAAACCGACTATTTAAAATGCAAAGCTCATTCAGAATATTAATTAAGTATGAAAAGAATATTCTGTCACAGATCATTGATTTCAGCCAGCATCTTATTGTTGAGGACTTAAAATGGACATTGTCTCATTGTTGAGAACTTAAAAGGGATAAGACATCATGCAATTTCAGATTCTATGGTTTTTTCCCTTGGGAAATGAAGAAAAAAATGGACTGGAAAATATGCCTTGTATTTTAACATTCAGTTTATTAATTTTCTTAGCATCAAAAATGTCAGGTGCTCTAAAAAAAATCTGATTCAAGTTTTTTTGATAAAAACATATTTAATCTGTAGTTAAGATAAAAACAACATGGAATTATTCCTTCAATTAAAGATAGCTGTATTACATAATGGTAAGCTTTGTACACATGGAAAATGTGATTAATTAAAAAAGTTAAGGTAAAGGAGAAGGCAAATTGATTCCTGTGGATTAACACCTGTAGTAGACAAAATAACAGACCTCTCAAATTGTACAAGGTCCTCACCTCCCCAAACTGTGAATGTTACATGGCAAAAGGAATTTTGCAGGAAAGTTGGAAAGATTCAAAATCTGAGAAGGAGCCTACCTACCGGTGCTGGGGACCATGATTGAAAAGGGGGTTTAGAAAGTGTTTCAGTTACCTCAGAGCAGAAGAAGACATACAGCCAACCTCTAGGAGCAAAGATTGCCCCCACACTGAGAGCCAGTAAGGAAACTAGACCCTTAGTTACAGTAACTGAATTCTTCCAACAACCAGAATGAGTTTGGAAGCTGATTCATACCCCAGAGCCTCTGGAAAAAACTAAAGCTTCCCTGACACTGAATTTGACCCTCTGGGACTGTTCATAGAAAAGCAGTTGAGCTCATCTGGATTTCTGACCTACCAAAGTTAGATAATAAATGTCATTTTTGGCTAAAAAATTTAAGTCATTTGCTACAGAAGCATTATAAAACTAATATAGCAGTATAGAAATCTCTATCAGATCATTGTTTCCAATTAAAGAATAAAAGTTAAATGGCTAAACATTTGAAATACACTCAAAGACATTATAATCATGTATAAATTCTAATATTGTCAATCTGAATAATGAAAGAAAATAATATGCACACACATGTTATTAAAATAAATTTTAATCCAAGCATGTACATAGTATTTTTCAATATCATCCAGATGTGAAATTAAGGGAAATATAATATTCAAAAATGCATATCAGAAACAGGGAAACTACACAGTGTTCATTTTGTTGTGTTAACCCATTAAAAGTGTCTGATACAGAAACCTAAAAAGTATAGTTAGATCTTATTTGAAAGTGTTCCATCTGAGACAACCTCATACCTAAACTACTAGAAGTTGGTGCTATTAACAGTGAAGCTGCTCAATTGACCTGACTTATAAAAGTTTTATTCCTTTGCCTCTTTCCAGTTGAAGATTTTAGCAGTAGTAAGAAACAAACACTTATAGGGAAGTTATACAATAGGTGTTTGACCTCACCTTTGATTACAAACCCGTTCTCTTATGTAGGTAAATATATTGACTTGAGGCAGCTTAATGTTATTTAGAGTAATGGCTGTAACAACAGAAAATATAAATAATTATTTATATACAGATCCTATTTCTTAAGACCTGCTTGGTCATTCACCCCCTCATTGTTTATGTGCACTTATATGTATTGCTCAAATGACTGCTAAATCCTACTTTTAAAACTCATAGCATTTGTATGTAAATCCTAAGCGAGGACACTGGTAGAAATGTAATAGACTTTGGCAATAGGTTTGGATAGCTTCACTGTATATTGCATATTATAAAATATAGTTAACAATTGAAAATTCAAAAAATTGAAGTGGGGTCAAATATCAAGGACATATAATCAAAGTAGAGCATGTTTCAATTAAAGAGTAATGCTGTTTAATTATTGAAGGCAAGAAGTCAGACACTTTTATCAATCACTATTATCTAAAATAGTCATTCAGTTACAGTTTAAGCCTTTAGGGGGTGTTTAAAATATAGTAGAAAGTAATTTAGAGTATTCTGTCCTCTATATGTGATTTCAAAGAAATACTCCTTTGTTAGATATTAGAGTTTATTTTTAAAAAATTTATTATATTTTTAGCAGCAATTTTGTAGGTAGTAAAAGAAAATATTTTTTCAAAGCACTCTTTACTCATTTAACTACCTAAGTAGGAGTCAACAAACTAACATTTCTGAAGATATCTGGAGATATATATATCCAGAAATGAAAGCAAAAAACTTTCTGTATCTGCCTCCATGCTTATCACAGCTATCTTATTTTTTGTGTTTCCAAATATTGCTAAGAACACACAACCTTGCTGGTGCAATTTCAAACTGATTTTCTTTCATGTTTCCCATCTAGTTGCCTAGATTCCAAGGTCATCTTTTGATAGGCTCTGTAGGCACTGATGAAAAGGTAAACTAAAAAAAGTACATATAAGCTCTAAATTCCTTCTGTGACAATGCAAAAAATAAATAAAATAAAAAGCTCGCATAATATTTTGAGCTGGCAATTTGTAATATAAATGCATCTTGACCTGAAAGTAATAAGATATATGAACATAGTTAACTCAACAGAATAGTAAAAGATTTAAAATGTAATTTTTTAAATATTAGAAATAAAACATAGGCCATATTACCTGACACAATAAATAAGAATGCTGTAAATTTTAGAGGATGTGCATTCTCTAGATGATTGGAAGATGTAGCTATATTGATCTTTCTATGCACTATTGCTACAAAAAAGTAACAAATCTCATAAAAAATGATACTTTTGTCTGAAATAGACTCTGCCTCATTGAATATGTCAAGTGAAATAATAATAACAATCATAATGATGATAAAAACAAAACATTTTTTTCTAACACAAAATGTTAGATGAAAGACATTTTGTTTAACACAAAAAGAAGGTTATGCCAGGAATGGTGACTTACTGTGGGAGACCAAGCCTTGCTTGAGTCCAGGAGGAGTTCAAGATCAGCCTAGACAACACAGTGAGACATTGTCTCTGCAAAGAAATCAAACAATTAGTCAGGCATGGTGGCCCACACCTGTAGTCCCAGCTACTCAGAAGCCTGGGGTGGAAGGACTGCCTGAGTCCAAGAGGTCAAGACTGTTTTGAGCCATGATCGTGTCACTGCATTGCACTTCAGCTTGGGTGACAGAGTGAGACCCAGACTCAAAAACAGGAAGGTCAATGTTGATAAGAAGATTACCAAAAGAAAGCTCTTGACTGTACTTTCAGTGTAGAAGACACATAGTATGTCAGAAGGATTTTAAAGGAGTAAACAGATCAAGGAAACCAATACATACCAACCTGAAGTGACTTAATTGTTAAAATATGAATATTTCTAAATAATGTGATGTGGTAGTCATCTAAAGATAGTTATATTCTGAAACTCCAACATTAAGAACCCATTATATATAATATGTAATAAAAAATTATTAGAAAATATTTGTAGGAAACAAGTCTATCACTAGATAAGTCATTTAAACATTAGTGATTATATAGCATCTATTTATCAAAATAATTTTATTTTAAGTAGAGAAAGTAATGAGAAACTTATAGGTGTATTGAGTAATAAATAAAATTTAATTCCAATACCTTGGTGATAAGAATGTTTAACATATTTATATATTACAATTTAATTTTTTAAATATATTTTTTATTTTAAAGATGTGTGGTACAATTCAGGGTTGGGTATATAAATGTTCATTATGCAGGTACCCTTGTTGATAAGGTGTGTCCGCCTTCCCCAGGTAGATACTCATTACTGCCAATCCTGATTCTCCAACCCCCAACACTCCTGCAGTTTCCCACTACTACCAATTCTTTTCTTATAGTATCATGATAGTTCAACGTCTGCTTACTTAGTAAGAACATGTGATATTCAGTTCTTTGTTTCATGAAAAATCGCTCAGTATCATAGATTCTAAGTTCATTTAGGTTGCTTTGAAGTTCATGATTTTGTTCTTCTTTATGGCTGCATAATATTCCATTATGCATACGTACCACATTTTTTTATCCAGTCCTCTTTTGATGGGCAGCATGGTTGGTTCCATGTTCTTGCTATTGTGAACAATGCTGCAATAAACATATGTGTGCAGGTATCTTTTTTATAGAATGATTTGAGTTCTTCTGGGTATATTCCCAGTAGGGGGATGGCGGGATCGTATGGAAGATCAATTTTTAAATCTTTTAGGAATTGCCATACTGTTTTTCACAGAGGTTGTACTACTTTCCACTCCCACCAACAGTATAGAAGTGTTTCCTTTTTGCCACATGCTCTCCAGCATCTGTTGTTTTTTGAGTCATTGATGATGGCCATCCTGACTGGAGTTAGGTAGTTTTGATCTGAATTTCTTTCATCACTAGTGAGGCTGAGCATTTTTTCACGTATCTATTGGCTGCTCATATGTCTTCTTTTGAGAGGAGTCTATTCATATCTTTTACCCACTTTGTAACCAGGTTGTTTTTTTTCTTTTCAGCACGTTTGAGTTTCTTGTAGATGCTGCATATTAGGCTTTTGTCAGACATACTGTTGGCAAATATTTTTCCCAGACTGTGGGCTGCCTCTCTGCTCTCTTGATGGTCTTTGGCTTTGCAGAAGCTTGTCAGTTTGATGAGGTCCCACTTGTCTATCTTATCTCTTCTGGTATGGACACTTGGAGTTTTGATCAGGAATTGGTTGCCAGTTCTAATTTCCATAAGGGTGTCTCCTGTACTTTCTAAGGTTCTTATAGTTTGAGGTTTTACGTTTAGGTCTTTGACCCATTTAGAGTTGCTTTTTGTGTATGGGGATAGGCAGGGTCTTGTTTTAATCTTCTGCATATGGTCAGCCAGTTTTCCCAGCACCATTTACTGAATAGGTTCTCCTCTCCTCAGCCGTTGGTGGTGGAGGCTTTGTCAGAGATGAGTTGGTTAAGAAATTGAGGTTTTGCTTCTGGAATCTCTATTGTATTCCATTGGTCTATATATCTGTTCTTGTGCCAGTACCCGGGTGTTTTGATTATTGTAGCTTTGCAATAAATTTAAAGTTTGGGAGTGCAATATCTCCTGCTTTTTTTGTTGTTATTTTTGATTGTTTTGGCGATTCATGGTTGTTTCTGTTTCCATATGAATTCCTGTATTGTCATTTCCAGGTCTGAGAAGAATGCTGCTGATAATTTAAAGGATATTGTGTTAAATTTGTAGATTGCTTTGGGTAGGATGGACATCTTAACAATGTTGAATCTTCCAATCCATGACCTTGGAATATTTTTGAAATTTGTTTGTGTCATCTTTGATTTCTTTGAGCAATGTTTTATAGTTTTCATTGTAAAGGTCTGTCACATCTCTGGTTAGGAAAATGCCAAGGTATATGATTTTATTTCTGGCTATTGTGAATGGGATTGTGCTTTTTATTCGGGTTTCTGTTTGTTTATTGTTGGTGTTTAGAAATGCGACTGTCTTTTGCACATTTATTTTAAACCCTGAGACTTTGTCAAAATCCTTTATCAGTCAAGGATGTTTTTGACAGATTCTTTTGGGTTTTTGAGATATAGAATCACGTCATCTGCAAAGAGGGATAACTTGACTTCCTCTTTTCCTATTTGAATATCCCTGATCTCCTTCTGTTGTCTGATTGCTTTATCTAGGACTTCCAATACTATATTGAACAGGAGGGGTGAGAGGGGGCATCCCTGTCTTGTTCCAGTTTTCAGGGGAACTGGCTCCAATTTCTATCTGTTTAGCAGTATGCTGGCTGTGGGTTTCTCATAGGTGGCTCTTACTATTTTGAGGTATGTTCCATCTCTGCCTAGGTGTTCGAGGGTCTTTATCAAGAATGGATGCTGGATATTATCAAAAGCTTTTTCCACATCTAATGATACAATCATGTGGTTTTTGTTTTACATCTGTTGATTTATTTAATTGCGTTTATGGTCTTGCGAATGTTGAGCCAACCCTGAATCCCAGGAATGAAGCTTACTTGGTCATGGTGGATGATTTTTGAGATGTGGTGTTGGAATCTGATTTGCTAGGATCCTGTTGAGAACTTTAGCATCTATATTCATCAAGGATATTGATCTGTAGTTCTCTTTCTTTGTTGGATCTTCACCTGGTTTGCATGTCAATGTGATGTTAACTTTGTACATTATTTGGGGAGCATTCCATGTTTCTCAATTGCCTTGAATACTTTCAGTAAGATTGGTATCAGCTCCACCTAGTATGTTTTGTAGGAGTCTGCTGGAAAGCCATCTGGTCCAGGGCTTTTTTTTGTAAGTAGTTTTCTTATGACATAGTCAATTTCCTGGATTGTTTTTGGTCTATTTAGGTTATTGATTTGCTCTTGTATCAACTTGGGGAGGTTGAGTGATGCCAGAAAGTCCTCCATTTCCTTTAAGTTTTCAAGTTTGTTTCCATATGTGTACTTAGTAGGCTCTGATAATCTCTTGTATTTCTTTGGGATCAGTTGTGACTTGATCTTTTGCACTTCTGATTGTGCCTATTTGGGCTTTTTCTCTCTTTTTCTTGGTTAGTCTAAGTAGGGGATCATCAATCTTGTTTATTCTTTCAAAGAACCAACTTTTTGTTTCATTGATTTTTTTTGCATTGTCTTTTGGTCTTCTATGTCCTGAATTTTGGTTTCTATTTTGGTGATCTGGATTCTTCTGCTGAAGTTAGGGTTTGGTGGTCTTGTTTGTCCATTTCCCTTAGGTGATTTGTGAGGTTATTAACTTTTGATCTTTCCATTTTCTTCATGTGTGTTTTTACCAATATGAGTTCCCCTTTTAGTACTGTTTTCATGGCATCTCAGAAGTTTTGGTAAGATGTTTCTTTGTTTTCATTTGTTCCCAGGTATCTTTTAATCTCTGTTTTGATTTCCATGTTAACCCAGGAGTTGCTTAGCCTCATGCTGTTTAGCATCCATGTCTTTGTGGGTTTGGGGGGAGCTTTGTTAGTGTTGATATTCATTTTTATTCCACTGTGGTCTGAGAAGGTGCATGGCAGAATTTCAATATTGTGAAACTTGTTTATGTTTGATTTATGCCCAAGTATGTGGTCAATCCTAAAATATGCTCCATGTGGTGATGAGTAGAATGTATATTCCATGATTGTTGGATGGAGTGTTCTGTAGGTATCAATTAAGTCGATTCAGTCAAGTGTCACATTAAGGTTCCAGATCTCCTTGTTGATTTTTGTCTGATGATCTGTCTATGAATATGGGCGGGGTATTTAAGTCCCCAGCTTTGATAGTGTTAGAGGTAGTCAGTATCTTTTTTATGTTTATCTAGAAGCCTCTTTATGAAAGTTCGTGCTCCTATGTTGGGTGCATATATGTTTAGGATGGATATTTCTTGTTGATTGATTTAATCTTTTATCATTATGTAGGGACCTTCCTTATCTTTTAAAATTTTTGATAACTTAAAGGGTATTTTGTCTGGTATTAAGATGATGACTCCTGTTTTCCTTTGTCTTCTGTTCACCTGAAATTTTGTTTCCCATTCTCTTACTCTGTGAGTGTTCTTTCTGATGAGATAAGTCTCTTGGAGACAATATATTGTTGCCTCATGATATTTGATCCATTTTGCCATTCTATGTCTTTTCAGTGGTGCATTTAGTCCATTCACATTCAGACTAATTGTTGAAATGTGAGAGTTTATTCCTGTCATTAAGTTCTTATAGAGTTTGTTGTTGTTGTTGCTGCTTGTTGTCTTTCTTTTGATTTTTGGATTGACTTATGTGTGTTTTCAATCTTTTTCCTTCCTTCTTGTGAAGGGCATTGTTGTTGGTTTTTTTCCTAAATTTTGTGTTTAATATTGAATGTCTGGAAAAATTTTTAATTCTCCATCACTGATGGAGTTTAGCTTAGTTGGGTTGTAAATCTTGGTTGTGATTATTTATCTTTGAGAACTTTGAAGATTGAGTTCCATCCTCTCCTAGTCTGAAGTGTTTCTGTAGATAAATCTGCTGCTATTCTTATTGGTCTTCCCCAGTAGGTAGTCTGACCTTTTTCTCTTGCTTCCTTTAAGACATTTTCTTTTATACCTACTTTGTGTAGCCAAATTACTATGTATCTAGGAGTTGGTCTACTCATTTGTCATCTTGCAGGGGTTCTCTGAATCTCTTGTGTTTGAATGGATGTGTCACTGGTGAGATGAGAAAAGTTTTCTTGGATAATTCCATTGAATGTTTATTTCAGGGTGGTCTCTGTCTCTCTTTTAGCCTCAGGAAGTTCAATTACCCTTGGTTCAGTCTCTTGAAATAATCGCTCATCTCTTGAAGACTTTGCTCTGTCTTTTTTAGCTTCTTTTCTATATTTTTGATAGTTTGAGTTAGTTCCTTATTTTGGTCCTCAAGCTCTGAGATTCTTTCTTTTGCTTGGCTAATTCTGCTTTCCATTCTTATCAGTTTGTTATCTATTTCATTCACTGTATTCTTTATTGCTGCTATCTCAGTTATCAACTCCTTCATTCTTTTCTCTTATCTCTCCTTGATTCTATTTATTCTCTCTGTTAATGTCTTGATATCTGGATTTGTGGTTTGAAATCAGTCATTCTGGTGACTCTTCATTATTTGCATTCTGAAATCTGTATTCTCAGTGGCTGACCTCCCATGGGTTTATGTGGGACCCATATTCTTTTGGTTTTTTCTCATTTGTGTAGATTTTCCATCCTTTTTTTGAACCTCTTCTTTAATTCTGTTGTTCATGGTTGAGAGGGTAGCTTTTACTTCTGTTTGCTCAATCTCCTATTCTTCCTTATGTGAATCCTCAGGCTTTGTTCAATTCTGAAGCTGTACTGTGGATGGGTGCTGTACTTTTTGCAGTTTTGAGATTTAATTGAGGGGGGAGCTGTGATTCAGAAAGTATCTGCAGTTCCCAGTATTCACTGACAGTTGTGTGGGCCCCCTGTAACCCACTTCCTACTGCCTTAAATCTAACCATGCAGTGGAAATACAGATTTGCCCCATGAAAGCAAAATGAGGTAAGAAAAGGAAAAAAATGGCAAAAGAAAGGAGGAGGATGAGAGGAAGGTTGAGAGAGTGAATAAGAGGGAAAACAGACAGGTGTACCAACTAACAAATGAAAAGAGACACAAAGACAGAAAAGATTTAAAAAAAAACAAACCTAAAACATACAGACAATCATACAAACACACAAACTGATAGAGATCCCCTCAAAAATACTCATACACCAACAGAAAGTCTTTTAAAATAACAGAAACAAAGCAAGTAAGAAATTGTAATCAAAAGAAGTAAGAAGGAGATAGGAAAAAAAAAACCCTGAAACAATAAACAAACAAAAAATAAGCAAAACAAACAAAAAAACTTGGTCTGAGATGTTTCCTGTAAGTTCAACTTCCTTTCAACTCTGATCTCCACACCCTCCCCTCTGCTCTCAACACAGGATGATAGGATTGCTCTCAGCATGGGTCAGACGTCCAGACCTACTGTGGGAGGAAGGTGGATCAGATCTGGACACACTCAGATTGCTGCCTGTCAAGTCTCCAACTCAGATCTGTTGTGTTTGAGTCTGATCCAGCATGGAAGATTGACATCTTCCTCTCCAAATTTAATGAGATGACCTCTAGGTCCCAAATTGGAGGCTGAGTGGAGCTGGGTGGGGCAGTGCAGGTCTTTGTCTGGTCCACGTACAGAGAAAATGGCTCCAGCTGTCACTTTCTCACCCCTCACCAGTGGTGGGGCTCCTCTTCAGCTCTCCTCAATTGCTCTCTCCACGGATCTTTGGCTCCAGCCACTTTGCTATCATAGGTGATGCTGTGGGCCTGGCTCCAGGTGATGAGGATTAGCTGAATTTGGCAGGCTTTTCTTAGGAGAGTCCAGAGAGCAGCAAAGGATCCTGTGTGCCTGGGGTTCCAATCTCAGGGCAGTGGGGTGTTGTAGTCATCTTCAGAGGAGAGTGCCGGGTGCATGAACCAAGTCTCCCCATAGAAAGACTTTCAATCACCCACTGGCACATGCCCACTCATGCAGAGAATCTTTATGAACATTTGCTTTTGTGGAGACTCTCACAGTCCAACCTGTCCCATTGCCATCTTGTCAAAAATCACATTTTAATGTTTTTATCGAGCTCATGTCACATTTTAACTGATTCTCCTTGTATAGTAGTGATGTCATAAAAATAATCAAAATACATTAAAAATTACTTTTTACTAGAAGCCACAAAGTTGTAGAAGAAAATCTGTCTATTAAACTTGTCTATTAAAATGTGTCTATTTGTATTAGCTCTACATAGCCTCTGTGATTTTAGTTTTTTGTGTCAAATTTGACATGTTTTAGTACTCAATTATTTACTCTAACACGAATCTTGCTGTTGTATGAAGGTACATGTGGCTAACATCTATAAAAAGTTAATAGTAAGAATAGGAAATTACTTTGAATAACACAAGTGGGCCTTATTTAATCCCTGAAAAGCCTTAAGAGTAAAAATTGAGGTGTTTCTAATAAGAAGAAATCTGCCTCAAAACTGCAGCATTAACTCCTTCCTGAGGTTCCAGCCTACTAGCATGCAAGTTTCAAACAAATTTTGGACTTACCAACTAATGTAAGGCAATTCATTGAAATAAATCTTATTATATATGAATAAACATAGATAGTGATAGATGATGGTAGATGATAGATAATATAGATAGATAGTGATGGATGATGATGATAAATGGTAGTTAGGTAGATAGATGACAGATTAGATAGATAGATGGATAGATGGATAGATGGGTGAATGGATGGATAGATAGATAGATAGATAGATAGATAGATAGATAGATAGATAGATAGATAGATTTATTGGTTCTGTTTCCCTGGAGAAATCTGATTGATACAGTTTCATACAAAAAAGTCTAACTATTAGAGGCATTCAATAATTACTGCATTTAACAATTATTTTGACAACTAGAATATAATTTATAAAAACTGTTTTCCTACATTCAGATTTCTACCCTTCTACTGCTTTAATCCCACCAGACTCTGATATAACAAATGTCTTAACTGAAGACTTTCTCATAAGCACCAGTTTCCATGGAGAGAAATTAATTAGGAAGAACATTAGAAGTAGAGCTAAAGTTTTAAAAGAATTTAAAGCTTAGAATCCACAATTCTGTGAGATTTTCACAACACTTTTTGCTGTAAACTTGTTTGTGTTCTGTGTCTATAAATAAATCTGTTTATCATTGCTAACTTCAAAACATATCTGAGCTGATGTTTAATTCTATAGAGATTTTGATTAAACTATCTGGGCTGATGTTTAATTCTATGGATATTTTGATGAAAAGTTTTCAATGTAAATTAGTCAAAAACACATGTCCATACTAACAGAAAAAGAAATCCAACATATGTAATACCTGATAAGTAAAACAATCACTTTACTATTACTTGAAATAATGAAAAGCAATTTTTTATTATTTTAATATTGTAGTTTTAAAAAGCCTGCCTTACTTTTCTCTCTCTTTTTAATTTTCTATTGCTCTTCCCTCTTCTAAAAGAAGGTAACAAGGAAAAATGAGACCAGTGGATTATTGTCAAAGATTTAAAATAAATTAAATATTTAATAGCAAATGCTTGTCAGTTGATACATGAGTCTATACTAATAAAATATTCCTTTGGCTGCTTTGTGATTATTGTGACTCAATATGCCTCATAAGTAAGAACCCAACTGAATATTAAGATTGTCAATTTCAAGAAATTCCCAGAATTTTCAAAGATATTTAGGAAAAAAAGAAGGAATTGGGTAAAAATATGTGCAGCACATACAAATCAATGTTCAAATATATACAACATACTTTCTTTCTTTAAGTACATAAACTTATTTTTAAGTTATATTTAGAGAAAAATAATTTAGTTATACTAGAAATTCAGATGAGCAGTCAGAATTTCAGATGTGAGGCCAAAAAAGAAGTCACTAGTCTATATACATTTTGGTATTATAGTATATAGTAGATTTTAGATATATGAATTACCAAAATTTTAATGTAGTAATATTTTAAATAACTAAAGTATAATAATTAACTCATTAATTAAAAGGGATTCTTTTAATAGAAGTAAAAGTTAATTAATTAAAACAAAAATAACCTATGGTTTTAAATTTTTCTGAGCAACAGCTTCTACATATGGGAGGATATTTTGTACATATTTACTCTCTATCATACTGTACAGTATGAACTGACATTCACAAGAACCTTATATTAGCAGATACAAATTAAATTATGTTACTTATATGCAAATAAGGAATCAATATGGTTTAGAACATTTAAAAGAATAAAGACAAAACCAAAATTTTTTTCTCATAAACTCTGAATTAAAAAGAAAATTTAATTTTAATTTATTTAGGAGCCTCCATATTATTTTTCATAATATTTCCTAAAAAAATTAGAAATAGAATTCCCATGTGACCCAGAAGTCCTTCTTCAGGGTATATACCCAAAGGAAATGGAATCACCATCTCATAAAGATATTGGCACTTACATGTTCATTGAGGCATTATTCACAATGATCAAGATATAGAAACAACCTAAATGTCCACTGTCAGATGAATGAATAAAGAAAATGTGATGTGTATATATAAAATGAAATATTCACCCTTAAGAAAGGAAATCCCACATTTGCCACAACACGGGTAGACTTGGGGGACATTATGCTGAGTGAAATAAACTAGAAAAAATATATTGCATAATCTCACTTATATTTGGAATAATGTTTTTTGGGGGGGAATTAACTACACAGAGATAAGGACTGAGACAGTGTTTACCACAGGTGGGGTTGTGGGAAAGAGGAAAAGGGGAGATGTAAGCCAAAGAATACAAAATAGTAGATATGAGAGACGAAAAGGTTTAGATATCTAATATACATACAAATGGAGGACTAATTTTGATTTGAGTTGACAGGTCAGTGAATCCATGGAGGCAGGGCAGTCAAGAAGGACTCAGCACACCCAGGAGCCTCAGGAAACAGGAACTTTTCAAGAACACTCCTAAATTTGGTTTAGCCATGATTTGGGAAGTGAGAGGTAATGGAAGTTGTAGCACAGATTAAATAAGCCACTGTTTTCGTTTTGCACATCCTGAGCCAATGATTGCAATCCTTGCTTTCCCTTCTGTTCATATTGCAGAGGAGAGATTGTTGAAGTTGTGAGAAGAGTTTTGGTTTTGTTGTAGCTTATAAGCAAAAGTTAAACGTTGCCAGCATCAGTGCCATGACTGGGGCATATTTATGACTGTGGTATCATGGTTGAGATGGATTCTGCTGGAGAATCCAAGGCCACCCTCCCTTTCATCTGAGGTCTCCCTACTAATCAGCATGCAGAAGAACAGAAAACACTAATCAGGTTCCCAGTGAAGGGTAGGTTTGTGACGATAATATACAATTGAGTGGGTCCTCATCCGGTCGCTTTTTAATTTTCCTCCAAGGAAAAAAGTGACAGACTGAAGGAAAAAAAAAAGATGCCCAAATTAAAGGTTAGGGGATTGGAGGAGATATTGTAGCATAGGACTGGGATCCAAAATGCAAAAAGAGACATGAAAAACATTACATTATCAGTCTGTATTGTGGTGAACCTCCCTTCTCCAGTCTTCACTGTATTATTAGCAGCAATTATTTCAGATGAGCAATTTTTCTAGGTGTAGTAGAAGAGTAAAATGGCAAAAGATCTGAGTATGTTGATAAGTGATGATTTAAATGATAATGCATTCATAGAAAAAGTAGGGTGAATTTAAAATGAGGCAGACTTGGAATCAAAAGAATAAAGTCAAAATGAGATAAAAGAACAGACATGTTAGAGATATATAAAGTCACAATGTTGAGAAATTGTGATCAAATAGCATAAAAACCCCATTGATTATTTGAGAGATAAAAGATTTCTAGAGAATGTAGGGCTCCATTGATGTCAGTCCAAGTATTTGAGGTCAAATTGAGAGAGAGTTTTCTTGTGGCTTATACCTGAGATTGTCTTCACTTGTTCTTCTCTTCCATTGTCCCCTTCTTACAATGCTCCCCACTTGTCATCTGTAATGACTATCTCACTTTTGCTTTACCTCTCTACCGAACAACATATACATATAGTAAAGCAGTTCATGGTACTGTTACCACTAAATTCTGCTAAGAGGGTCCCTTAATCATATGCAAAATAAGTTTATTATTAAGGTAACTCAAAGCCGGGCGTGGTGATTTATGCCTTTAATTCCAGCACTTTGGGAGGTAGAGGCAAGAGGATTGCCTGAGCCCATGGATTTGAGACCAGCCTGGGCAATATGATAAGACCTTCACTCCACAATAAATAAAAAAATTAACCAGGCATGGTGGTGCACGTCTGTAATTCCAGCTACTTGGAAGGTTGAAGCAGAATTGCCTGAGTCCAGAATGTCAAGGCTGCAGTGGCCATGAGTGTGCCACTGCACTCCAGCATGGGCAACAGAATGAGACTCCAACTCAAAAAGATAATAAAAATAAAATAAAATAAAATAAAATAAAGTTAACGCCAATGCCTTCCTGTGCTGACCATCTTAGGTAGTATTGCATAATAACAGAAGATATTTATGTCTACTTTCATGAAACCATAAATGGTGGAACTACTACATTATTGGAATATAGAAGTGAGGAAAATGTTGTTTTCCATTATATTAAGTAATACATGGCTATGCTTTCATGATCTGGACAATACAAGTATTAGAACCTCTAAGAAATTTGAGATTTTGGAATAATATAGCTCAAAGATGGCAAATAAAAATACCCAAATGCTGCCTTATTGATAGTCACATTTTTTCCATCTGTGTAAATAATTAGTTGAAAAGTCCTCTTGACATGCTGTTCAAGCAGAAACTATCATTTCATCAGAATTTGTACTTTAGAAATATGCTTTTTAACATTGTTCTCTAGTCTTTCCTTAAGAAGCCCAGAATAATTTTGAATAATTGTTTATGGCTCTAGTACCACAAGCAAATGTTCAAAGACATATTACTTCCTGAGTCAGGGAGGATTTGGTTTGATGTCGCCCATAAGCATACTAGGTTTCCTGAAGCCCCATTAATCCAAGACAGATCTCCACAGAGACATCTAACCAAAGGTGAACACAGACTTTCATCTCTTCCAGAAAGTCTTCTGTTGGTTCTCTGTGAATCTGGAATTCAACATTGTTAAAAGTGCATTGATTCTGCTTTCCATCATGACTGTGTCTCTCTGGGCTTTCTTTTCCCGTAGTTGATGTGAAATAAAGTGATTTTGTGTTCCTTGATAGGTTTAAGAGTGCCATTCTATAGATATTATCAAAAACTTCTAACCATATACGCTTTGCTACAGTCTCAAAATAAGTACACCTATTAAGTGTTATCCTTATATGTTCATTCCAAAATGTAATATTGAGAAATTTCTAATTTACAAAGGGGAAAATTAGTTTTGTCAATCAAAATCACTGAATTTGGAGGAATCTTAGTTATATTAGAGGTAGATTTTCAGAAAACACGTTTTTTTTATGACAGTCATATTTCATCAACTTCCTATTTTAGAAAACTGCATGTGTATTATTTGGTGAGTCTCACGTGTGAGTTAGGTGCAACACTAATTCAGCTAATGTGGTACTCAAGAAATTTCAAACATGAAATTACCTAACACATTCAAGCAGAAATAATATTTTGTTAAGCAAACTTTACAAATGGCATACAAAACTTAAGTGATCATTTAAAAAAATTATTTTAAAGATGTTGGGTACAATTCAGGATTAGGTATACATGTGGTCATCATACAGGTAAAGTTTGGGTCTCCCTTTGGTCCTCACTTTACTTGGTTTGAGATCAAGTATCCTTATTGATGTTGTGCACCCCCC
>NW_007260479.1:1297151-1301841 GCF_000164805.1 Carlito syrichta
TGTGCACCCCACCCCCCCACCCCAATAGCATCCCCTTACCATCAATCGCTTTCTTATGGTAGTTGTTCAGGGTTTGCTTATGAGTAAACACGTGGTACTCTGTTTTTTGTTTCTGTGATAGATCACGGAGTATGATGGACTTTAAATCTGTCCAAGTTGCTGCAAAGTCTATATGTTTGTCTTTCTTTATGGCTGTGTAATAGTACTTTGTGTATATGTACCATATTTTTTTAATCCAGTTTTCATGGGCAGCACGATTGGTTCCACGTTTTTACTATTGTGAATAGTACTGTAATAAACATGTGTGTGCTGGTATCTTTTTCTGTAGAATGATTTAAGTTCCTCTGGGTTTAGTCCCAGTAAGGGGATTGCTGGGTTACATGGAAAGTCAATTTCTAGTTCTTTCAGAAATCGCCACACTGTTTGGAAAAACCTTCACATTTTCTTAAGTATTTCAGATATAATTAAGTTCTAAAATATACTAATATATTTTGCCAGACACACTGACTTTATTAAAGTACAGGCTATATGTAATTACTATGACTACCAACTTGACCTTATAATGTTTTAAATCATAAAATTCAACAATATTGAGATGATTTAATTTCATTTTTCCTCATTTTCTTTATTTTTAAAAATATAAGATATCATTAGAAAATTAATAATTTAGGATTGTAGCTTGTATTAAGAGAAATACACTGGGGAAACTACATTGAAAACTGTTATTATGTAAACTGTGAAAAATTATTATGACATATGTATGTCACATTCGAATTCCCAGTTTCCTAAAAGACTGTCAGATTTTATATTTTTTCTCTCATTTGTTTTCATTGCCGTGTTGTATAAGCAATTGCATGGGTGGCAGAAGTCAGTAGCATATTTCAACAGTTTATTTCCAGTGAGATTTCTAATGAATTCTTTTCTCCAAGACCTATTTAAGAGGCAAAGTAGCAAGCACTTGAATCTGTTACTAATCATCAAATGTGTTATAAAAGCTGAAAACTTTAATGAAACATTTTATGCTTTTAGATTCTTATCATGAGGTAAATTAGACGTTTGGGAGTGTATTGTTCTTTGTGTATAACATACTATATTGAAAACAGATATTCAGGTATATATAAACACATCGCATATTCTTGTAAACATAATTTTGAAAATATTTTATCTTTTGTTTGTAAATTTTGACTGGAGTAAAGTAAGACTTATTCTATTACAATTCCCTTATTCACGCTCATTTAAATTTCTAAAAGATAAAATAAACCTTCTAGATTTTTCCACATTCGGCTCTACACACTAGTCAATTAAAGATTGCTCCTTTTCTTTTTTTTTTTTTTTTTTATCCCCACCCTCTATCCTCCATCCACTGCCCTGCAAAGGACATATCACACCAGGTTTCCTGAATGTTTTGCCCAAATACCAAGAGAAGGTGAGATTCAGTGTAACAATTTGGGCAGACATACAATTTGCTCTCCCTCTGCCAAGCCTGTAAACCAAAACCTATTTCTCTGATCAAGTCACTAGCTTAATTATAATATTCTTACAGAATAACTGAGTATTGCTTTATCATAGTTTGAAAATTTAGACCATTTTATTCTCTCTTTCTGATGGCCTAGCATATGACATAAATTATAATACAAATATCTATCAAGCAACACATTTTTTTCATTTTGCTTATGTGGACACTTTCCCTAATAAGAACATACTAAAATTATTTTTTTTCAAAATATTAAAAAAAATAAAGTAACTTGCTTTACTTTAAATCAATTTGTTACTTTTACAATTAATACAATATGTTACTAAGGCTATAACAGTATAATGCTCACATCAAAATTCCATTTTACCTGGAGACAATCACTGCAACTCTGTTATTTGATTTATATTTTATTCATTTCCAATTTTCCCACCAACCAAAAAACTCTGTTATTTTATGATACTTCAATTATAGACATAATTTATTGTTTTTTTAAAAATGGAAAATTACCATTTAGTCAGCCTAATATAACTCCCTTACCCCTGTCCCCAGACACACTTCTTGTTTTCCTATCTTCTTTGTACAGTTATATTATTTTGGGGGGTTAAAAGTTTAGGGTTTAATTGCCGTATCTATGTAAATTTTGATATTGCAGTATGGTTATATATTTTTTTCTTATGTCACATTTAATTGAAACTTTTTACTTTCAATCTCAAAGGTTTTAAAAATTTTATTTTATTTCATTTTTCAAAGAAATATGGGTTACATGTGAGGATTTGTTACATAGGTATATTGTGTAAAGGAGAGGTTTGGGCTTCTGATGAGCTCACTTTCTTCATTTCAAAGTTTTTAGTTTACCTTTTAAAAAAACTTAATTTATGCATGAAAACACAAATGAACTGGAAAATATATCTTTATAAAGAGAAAGGAATCAATTAATATCATCTTTATTTTTTTCTAGAAATAGATATAGTGCTCCTGAAATCCTTCTTTCTTTCTTTCTTTTTTTTTTTCTTTTAATTTTTTTTTCTTTTAAAGATGTGGGGTACAATTCAGGGTTAGGTATACACATGTTCATTATGCAGATACCCTTGTTGATGTGGTGTGCCCCCACTTCTCCAGGCAGATTCCTTCTTTCTTTTGGACTTTTCTGAATTGCGTTCTAGGACTATTGCTTAGCTCTCATCTTTAGAACTCTTTTATATCATGATCTTGGCAAATTCATTTGCCTTTCTCCTTTAGTTGATTGTTTCCCCACCCTAGGTATATATTTTCTTGTTTGCTTTACTCCCCTGTTTAGTCAGATCACAGTCATACGTAGTTTCTGGAAATTATCTATGGGAGCATATTGGGTTCTTTGCATGTCTGAAGAAGGTTTTGTTTTATTTTCACAGTTTACTAAAATCTAGGTTAGAAATATATTTCCATCAGAATTTTGAAAACTCTGCTATATTGTTTTTAACATGTTGCCATGCCAGCTCCTTTATAATATGACTTGTAACCCTCCCATTCATTCAGTATTGATAACTATAAAATGTTTAGAAAATTTAAAATATCACATGGTTACAAATGAATTATTCAGAATTCAATAAAACTTTAAAATCAGTTTTAGTTTAAACAATGTGGTGAATTTGTCAATTGTTCAGTTTGCTTCTTACACAGAGAAAGTCGTGCTAATTAGAAATTGAAAATGAGCAATTTTCTCACAATTTTTGCATATTTTCTTCTAAATCTGTGTTTGAAGGGCTGGTAGAGTAAATTGAAACTTGGAAACCTTGACTTTACATCTATTTATTCTCATCATTTTATCAAGAGATGTTATATAAGAGGTTTCTTGACTAGAGCTGAAAGTCAATGTTTTCTGCTAGAATTTAAGCAGAATTAAAGTAGAGGTTATGACTGTATGCCACCCATTTGTCTCTTTAAAAGTTAGCATAGGAGCTGGCATACAAAAATATTCTGTTTTAAATGAATTATATATGCATGATAAAATATGTATGCAAATTATATATACATTTATAAAAGAAACACACACACACACACACACACACACACACACACATATGTATGGAAAGAGAGAGAGAGAAAGAGAGCACAGATCTAAAATAGTTACCAAAATAACAGCATGAGTTTTACAAAAATCACCAGGGTTGACATAATATCAAAATATTTCTTCTGACTCACATTAGCTATTTTAAAATATTATAATATATTATTTTATTTTATTTTAAGGATGTGGGGTACAATTCAGGATTAGGTAGATAAGTGGTCATTGTACAGGAAAAGCTTGGGCCTTCCTTTGGTCCCCGCTTCACCTGGTTTGAGATCAGGTACCTGTATTGATGTTTTATTCCCTCCACCCCCAGCAGCGTCCCGCTACTGCTAAACCCTTTCTTATAGTGTGATGAGAAATGTTCAGGGTTCACTTATCAGCGAGAACATTTTACATTAGCTATTTTATGAAGACTCATTGTAGCATTTATTTTTAAAATATATTTTCAACATTTCTTCCATTAACGTTATATAATTGAACTGTGTGGAACTGCTTAGACTTCAGAGCTGATACTAAAACTGCTTCTATTCTTCCAAACTGATTTTTTTTTTTCAGATAAATGTGAAGCCTGTCTTAGGATAATTTGAGAATATTGAGAACTTGTGAGATAAATAAAAGTTCTGATCCTCCTGAAAATTAAAAAAATAAGGAAAAAAGAGTCTAAACAAAGTCTTTTGGAGGTTTAGTTTAGTTTTGTAACTTTTGATATTAATGATAAGGCCTCAGTAGTTACATGAAACACTTTGATATCTTTAGAATTCAAGAATTAAACTTATTATAAAGTTTGAGGGTGATGTCTTATGACTGTTCAAGTTATATATTTATAGTACTATTGATGGAATTTCTTAAATTTGACATAGAAGTAATTATTAGCTCATAATCACTAAGAGACAATGAAGGTAAAAACATGCTGAATACATGACTTGGTGATCAGAAGTCATAGGTGATTTTAACTTCAGTGAAGAAAGGAATAAAAAATGATTGAATTTATATTGTAATTTAGTGACAATATTTTGATTTTTTAAAACTGTACAACAAATTCCATTGTCCATAAAACCTTTTACAATATATTTTTCAAAAAATGACCACTTTGCCGGGCTCAGTGGCTCAGCCTGTAATCCCGCACCTTTGGGAGGCTGAGGTGAGTGAGTTGCCTGAGTCCGCGG